>NC_141756.1:120522365-120682544 GCF_982258835.1 Parasteatoda tepidariorum | reverse complement strand
AATATTGGCCTATAATATTTTTCTTGGTCCAGGTATTATATTACAGGGTGATAGTGTACAATTCTACAGGAAATAATTATAGGTCAATTAGGGGGCACACAGCGTGACCCTAAAGTTTACTATGTATGCCTATGTGAAATAAAGTGTTCTGAGAAGCTTAAAATGAAGAAATAAGACTTCTAAAATGCTTTAAAAATTCAAAGACATCTTTCAATGGTTAACTAACGCAAGGCGCGATATCAGACCTTAATATTGACCTATAATATTTTAGTTGGACCAGGTATTATATTACAGGGAAATAGTGTACCCTACCACGGGAAATAATTATATGTCAATTTGAGGGAACACAATGAGTTCCTGTATTTTACTATGTGTTCGTATCTAAAATAAGTGTTCGGAAGAGCTTAAAATGAGGAAATTCGCCTTCTAAAACCCTTTAAAGATAGGATGCGCGAAGTCCCTCTTCACTGTTAGCCCGATTTCGGTCCTTAATATTGACCTATAATATTTTAATTGGACCAGGTATTATATTGCAGGGTAATAGTGTACACTTCAACAGGAAATAATTATATGTCAATTAGGGGGCACACAGCGTGACCCTAAAGTTTACTATGTATGCCTATGTGAAATAAAGTGTTCTGAGAAGTTTAAAATGAAGAAATAACACTTCTAAAATGCTTTAAAAATTCAAAGACATCTTTTAATGGTTAACTAACGCAAGGCGCGATATCAGACCTTAATATTGACCTATAATATTTTAGTTGGACCAGGTATTATATTACAGGGTAATAGTGTACCCTACCACAGGAAATAATTATATGTCAATTAGAGGGAACACAATGAGTTCCAGTATTTTACTATGTGTGCGTATCTAAAATAAGTGTTCGGAAGAGCTTAAAATGAGGAAATTCGCCTTCTAAAACCCTTTAAAGATAGGAAGCGCGAAGTCTCTCTTCACTGTTAGCCCGATTTTGGACCTTAATATTGACCTATAATATTTTAATTGGACCAGGTATTATATTGCAGGGTAATAGTGTACCCAACCACAGGAAATAATTATAGGTGAATTAGGGGGTACACTATGTATATTTTAAATAGTGCATTTAAACAAGGTAATTCGAAGACACTTTTCAATGCTAACAAACGGCACGATATCTGACCTTAAAAATGACTTAATTCACTATTGCTCAAAACGAGGAAATTCGCCTTCTAAAGCCCTTTAAAGATAGGAAGCGCGAAGTCACTTTTCAATGTTAACGTAAAGATCGATTTCAGATCTTAATATTGACCCATAATATTTAAATTGGACCACATATTATATTACAGGGTGATAGTGTACCCTGCCACAGGAAATAATTAAAGGTAAATTAGGGGGTACACTATGTATATTTTAAACAGTGCATTAAAACAAGGAAATTCGAAGACACTTTTCAATGTTAACTAACGCCACGGTATCGGATCTTAATATTGGCCTATAATATTTTAGTTGGTCCAGGTATTATATTACAGGGTAATAGTGTACACTTCTACAGGAAATAATTATAGGTCAATTAGGGGGCACACAGCGTGACCCTAAAATTTACTATGTATGCCTATGTGAAATAAAGTGTTCTGAGAAACTTAAAATGAAGAAATAAGACTTCTAAAATGCTTTAAAAATTCAAAGACATCTTTCAATGGCTAACTAACGCAAGGCGCGATATCAGACTTTAATATTGACCTATAATATTTTAGTTGGACCAGGTATTATATTACAGGGTAATAGTGTACCCTACCACGGGAAATAATTATATGTCAATTAGAGGGAACACAATGAGTTCCTGTATTTTACTATGTGTGCGTTTCTAAAATAAGTGTTCGGAAGAGCTTAAAATGAGGAAATTTGCCTTCTAAAACCCTTTAAAGATAGGAAGCGCGAAGTCCCTCTTCACTGTTAGCCCGATTTCGGACCTTAATATTGACCTATAATATTTTAATTGGACCAGGTATTATATTGCAGGGTAATAGTGTACACTTCTACAGGAAATAATTATAGGTCAATTCGGGGGCACACAGCGTGACCCTAAAGTTTACTATGTATGCCTATGTGAAATAAAGTGTTCTGAGAAGCTTAAAATGAAGAAATAAGACTTCTAAAATGCTTTAAAAATTCAAAGACATCTTTCAATGGTTAACTAACGCAAGGCGCGATATCAGACCTTAATATTGACCTATAATATTTTAGTTGGACCAGGTATTATATTACAGGGTAATAGTGTACCCTACCACGGGAAATAATTATATGTCAATTAGAGGGAACACAATGAGATCCTGTTTTTCACTATGTGTGCGTATCTAAAATAAGTGTTCGGAAGAGCTTAAAATGAGGAAATTCGCCTTCTAAAACCCTTTAAAGATAGGAAGCGCGAAGTCCCTCTTCACTGTTAGCCCGATTTCGGACCTTAATATTGACCCATAATATTTTAATTGGACCAGGTATTATATTGCAGGGTAATAGTGTACCCTACCACAGGAAATAATTATAGGTGAATTAGGGGGTACACTATGTATATTTTAAATAGTGCATTAAAACAAGGAAATTCGAAGACACTTTTCAATGCTAACAAACGGCAAGATATCTGTCCTTAAAAATGACTTAATTCACTATTGCTCAAAACGAGGAAATTCGCCTTCTAAAACCCTTTAAAGATAGGAAGCGCGAAGTCACTTTTCAATGTTAACGTAAAGATCGATTTCAGATCTTAATATTGACCCATAATATTTAAATTGGACCACATATTATATTACAGGGTGATAGTGTACCCTACCACAGGAAATAATTATAGGTGAATTAGGGGGTACACTATGTATGTTTTCAATAGTGCATTAAAACAAGGAAATTCGAAGACACTTTTCAATGCTAACAAACGCCACGGTATCTGATCTTAATATTGGCCTATATTTCAGTTGGACCAGGTATTATATTACAGGGTAATAGTGTACCCTACCACGGGAAATAATGATATGTCAATTAGAGGGAACACAATGAGTTCCCGTATTTTACTATGTGTGCGTATCTTAAATAAGTGTTCGGAAGAGCTTAAAATGAGGAAATTCGCCTTCTAAAACCCTTTAAAGATAGGAAGCGCGAAGTCCCTCTTCACTGTTAGCCCGATTTCGGACCTTAATATTGACCTATAATATTTTAATTGGACCAGGTATTATATTGCAGGGTAATAGTGTACCCTACCACAGGAAATAATTATAGGTGAATTAGGGGGTACACTATGTATATTTCAAATAGTGCATTAAAACAAGGAAATTCGAAGACACTTTTCAATGTTAACTAACGCCACGGTATCGGATCTTAATATTGGCCTATAATATTTTACTTGGTCCAGGTATTATATTACAGGGTAATAGTGTACACTTCTACAGGAAATAATTATAGGTCAATTAGGGGGCACACAGCGTGACCCTAAAGTTTACTATGTATGCCTATGTGAAATAAAGTGTTCTGAGAAGCTTAAAATGAAGAAATAAGACTTCTAAATTGCTTTAAAAATTCAAAGACATCTTTCAATTGTTAACTAACGCAAGGCGCGATATCAGACCTTAATATTGAACTATAATATTTTAGTTGGACCAGGTATTATATTACAGGGTAATAGTGTACCCTACCACGGGAAATAATTATATGTCAATTAGAGGGAACACATTGAGTTCCTGTATTTTACTATGTGTGCGTATCTAAAATAAGTGATCGGAAAAGCTTAAAATGAGGAAATTCGCCTTCTAAAACCCTTTAAAGATAGGAAGCGCGAAGTCCCTCTTCACTGTTAGCCCGATTTCGGACCTTAATATTGACCTATAATATTTTAATTGGACCAGGTATTATATTGCAGGGTAATAGTGTACCCTACCGCAGGAAATAATTATAGGTGAATTAGGGGGTACACTATGTATATTTTAAATAGTGCATTAAAACAAGGAAATTCGAAGACACTTTTCAATGCTAACAAACGGCAAGATATCTGTCCTTAAAAATGACTTAATTCACTATTGCTCAAAACGAGGAAATTCGCCTTCTAAAACCCTTTAAAGATAGGAAGCGCGAAGTCACTTTTCAATGTTAACGTAAAGATCGATTTCAGATCTTAATATTGACCCATAATATTTAAATTGGCCCACATATTATATTACAGGGTGATAGTGTACCCTACCACAGGAAATAATTATAGGTGAATTAGGGGGTACACTATGTATGTTTTCAATAGTGCATTAAAACAAGGAAATTCGAAGACACTTTTCAATGCTAACAAACGCCACGGTATCTGATCTTAATATTGGCCTATAATACTTCAGTTGGACCAGGTATTATATTACAGGGTAATAGTGTACCCTACCACGGGAAATAATGATATGTCAATTAGAGGGAACACAATGAGTTCCCGTATTTTACTATGTGTGCGTATCTTAAATAAGTGTTCGGAAGAGCTTAAAATGAGGAAATTCGCCTTCTAAAACCCTTTAAAGATAGGAAGCGCGAAGTCCCTCTTCACTGTTAGCCCGATTTCGGACCTTAATATTGACCTATAATATTTTAATTGGACCAGGTATTATATTGCAGGGTAATAGTGTACCCTACCACAGGAAATAATTATAAGTGAATTAGGGGGTACACTATGTATATTTTAAATAGTGCATTAAAACAAGGAAATTCGAAGACACTTTTCAATGCTAACAAACGCCACGGTATCTGATCTTAATATTGGCCTATAATATTTCAGTTGGACCAGGTATTATATTACAGGGTAATAGTGTACCCTACCACGGGAAATAATGATATGTCAATTAGAGGGAACACAATGAGTTCCCGTATTTTACTATGTGTGCGTATCTTAAATAAGTGTTCGGAAGAGCTTAAAATGAGGAAATTCGCCTTCTAAAACCCTTGAAAGATAGGAAGCGCGAAGTCCCTCTTCACTGTTAGCCCGATTTCGGACCTTAATATTGACCTATAATATTTTAATTGGACCAGGTGTTATATTGCAGGGTAATAGTGTACCCTACCACAGGAAATAATTATAGGTGAATTAGGGGGTACACTATGTATGTTTTCAATAGTGCATTAAAACAAGGAAATTCGAAGACACTTTTCAATGCTAACAAACGGCAAGATATCTGTCCTTAATATTAATTAATATATGTCCTTAATTAATATTGATCTATAATATTTTAATTGGACCAGGTATTATATTGCAGGGTAATAGTGTACCCTACCACAGGAAATAATTATAGGTGAATTAGGGGGTACACTATGTATATTTCAAATAGTGCATTAAAACAAGGAAATTCGAAGACACTTTTCAATGTTAACTAACGCCACGGTATCGGATCTTAATATTGGCCTATAATATTTTACTTGGTCCAGGTATTATATTACAGGGTAATAGTGTACACTTCTACAGGAAATAATTATAGGTCAATTAGGGGGCACACAGCGTGACCCTAAAGTTTACTATGTATGCCTATGTGAAATAAAGTGTTCTGAGAAGCTTAAAATGAAGAAATAAGACTTCTAAATTGCTTTAAAAATTCAAAGACATCTTTCAATTGTTAACTAACGCAAGGCGCGATATCAGACCATAATATTGAACTATAATATTTTAGTTGGACCAGGTATTATATTACAGGGTAATAGTGTACCCTACCACGGGAAATAATTATATGTCAATTAGAGGGAACACATTGAGTTCCTGTATTTTACTATGTGTGCGTATCTAAAATAAGTGATCGGAAGAGCTTAAAATGAGGAAATTCGCCTTCTAAAACCCTTTAAAGATAGGAAGCGCGAAGTCCCTCTTCACTGTTAGCCCGATTTCGGACCTTAATATTGACCTATAATATTTTAATTGGACCAGGTATTATATTGCAGGGTAATAGTGTACCCTACCGCAGGAAATAATTATAGGTGAATTAGGGGGTACACTATGTATATTTTAAATAGTGCATTAAAACAAGGAAATTCGAAGACACTTTTCAATGCTAACAAACAGCAAGATATCTGTCCTTAAAAATGACTTAATTCACTATTGCTCAAAACGAGGAAATTCGCCTTCTAAAACCCTTTAAAGATAGGAAGCGCGAAGTCACTTTTCAATGTTAACGTAAAGATCGATTTCAGATCTTAATATTGACCCATAATATTTAAATTGGCCCACATATTATATTACAGGGTGAGAGTGTACCCTACCACAGGAAATAATTATAGGTGAATTAGGGGGTACACTATGTATGTTTTCAATAGTGCATTAAAACAAGGAAATTCGAAGACACTTTTCAATGCTAACAAACGCCACGGTATCTGATCTTAATATTGGCCTATAATACTTCAGTTGGACCAGGTATTATATTACAGGGTAATAGTGTACCCTACCACGGGAAATAATGATATGTCAATTAGAGGGAACACAATGAGTTCCCGTATTTTACTATGTGTGCGTATCTTAAATAAGTGTTCGGAAGAGCTTAAAATGAGGAAATTCGCCTTCTAAAACCCTTTAAAGATAGGAAGCGCGAAGTCCCTCTTCACTGTT
Organism: Parasteatoda tepidariorum; assembly: GCF_982258835.1. NCBI lineage: Eukaryota > Metazoa > Arthropoda > Arachnida > Araneae > Theridiidae > Parasteatoda > Parasteatoda tepidariorum. The sequence goes on along the minus strand of NC_141756.1, from coordinate 120,675,966 downwards.
AGCCCGATTTCGGACCTTAATATTGACCTATAATATTTTAATTGGACCAGGTATTATATTGCAGGGTAATAGTGTACCCTACCACAGGAAATAATTATAAGTGAATTAGGGGGTACACTATGTATATTTTAAATAGTGCATTAAAACAAGGAAATTCGAAGACACTTTTCAATGCTAACAAACGCCACGGTATCTGATCTTAATATTGGCCTATAATATTTCAGTTGGACCAGGTATTATATTACAGGGTAATAGTGTACCCTACCACGGGAAATAATGATATGTCAATTAGAGGGAACACAATGAGTTCCCGTATTTTACTATGTGTGCGTATCTTAAATAAGTGTTCGGAAGAGCTTAAAATGAGGAAATTCGCCTTCTAAAACCCTTGAAAGATAGGAAGCGCGAAGTCCCTCTTCACTGTTAGCCCGATTTCGGACCTTAATATTGACCTATAATATTTTAATTGGACCAGGTGTTATATTGCAGGGTAATAGTGTACCCTACCACAGGAAATAATTATAGGTGAATTAGGGGGTACACTATGTATGTTTTCAATAGTGCATTAAAACAAGGAAATTCGAAGACACTTTTCAATGCTAACAAACGGCAAGATATCTGTCCTTAATATTAATTAATATATGTCCTTAATTAATATTGACCTATAATATTTTAATTGGACCAGGTATTATATTGCAGGGTAATAGTGTACCCTACCACAGGAAATAATTATAGGTGAATTAGGGGGTACACTATGTATATTTCAAATAGTGCATTAAAACAAGGAAATTCGAAGACACTTTTCAATGTTAACTAACGCCACGGTATCGGATCTTAATATTGGCCTATAATATTTTACTTGGTCCAGGTATTATATTACAGGGTAATAGTGTACACTTCTACAGGAAATAATTATAGGTCAATTAGGGGGCACACAGCGTGACCCTAAAGTTTTCTATGTATGCCTATGTGAAATAAAGTGTTCTGAGAAGCTTAAAATGAAGAAATAAGACTTCTAAATTGCTTTAAAAATTCAAAGACATCTTTCAATTGTTAACTAACGCAAGGCGCGATATCAGACCTTAATATTGAACTATAATATTTTAGTTGGACCAGGTATTATATTACAGGGTAATAGTGTACCCTACCACGGGAAATAATTATATGTCAATTAGAGGGAACACATTGAGTTCCTGTATTTTACTATGTGTGCGTATCTAAAATAAGTGATCGGAAGAGCTTAAAATGAGGAAATTCGCCTTCTAAAACCCTTTAAAGATAGGAAGCGCGAAGTCCCTCTTCACTGTTAGCCCGATTTCGGACCTTAATATTGACCTATAATATTTTAATTGGACCAGGTATTATATTGCAGGGTAATAGTGTACCCTACCGCAGGAAATAATTATAGGTGAATTAGGGGGTACACTATGTATATTTTAAATAGTGCATTAAAACAAGGAAATTCGAAGACACTTTTCAATGCTAACAAACGGCAAGATATCTGTCCTTAAAAATGACTTAATTCACTATTGCTCAAAACGAGGAAATTCGCCTTCTAAAACCCTTTAAAGATAGGAAGCGCGAAGTCACTTTTCAATGTTAACGTAAAGATCGATTTCAGATCTTAATATTGACCCATAATATTTAAATTGGCCCACATATTATATTACAGGGTGATAGTGTACCCTACCACAGGAAATAATTATAGGTGAATTAGGGGGTACACTATGTATGTTTTCAATAGTGCATTAAAACAAGGAAATTCGAAGACACTTTTCAATGCTAACAAACGCCACGGTATCTGATCTTAATATTGGCCTATAATACTTCAGTTGGACCAGGTATTATATTACAGGGTAATAGTGTACCCTACCACGGGAAATAATGATATGTCAATTAGAGGGAACACAATGAGTTCCCGTATTTTACTATGTGTGCGTATCTTAAATAAGTGTTCGGAAGAGCTTAAAATGAGGAAATTCGCCTTCTAAAACCCTTTAAAGATAGGAAGCGCGAAGTCCCTCTTCACTGTTAGCCCGATTTCGGACCTTAATATTGACCTATAATATTTTAATTGGACCAGGTATTATATTGCAGGGTAATAGTGTACCCTACCGCAGGAAATAATTATAGGTGAATTAGGGGGTACACTATGTATATTTTAAATAGTGCATTAAAACAAGGAAATTCGAAGACACTTTTCAATGCTAACAAACGGCAAGATATCTGTCCTTAAAAATGACTTAATTCACTATTGCTCAAAACGAGGAAATTCGCCTTCTAAAACCCTTTAAAGATAGGAAGCGCGAAGTCACTTTTCAATGTTAACGTAAAGATCGATTTCAGATCTTAATATTGACCCATAATATTTAAATTGGCCCACATATTATATTACAGGGTGATAGTGTACCCTACCACAGGAAATAATTATAGGTGAATTAGGGGGTACACTATGTATGTTTTCAATAGTGCATTAAAACAAGGAAATTCGAAGACACTTTTCAATGCTAACAAACGCCACGGTATCTGATCTTAATATTGGCCTATAATACTTCAGTTGGACCAGGTATTATATTGCAGGGTAATAGTGTACACTTCAACAGGAAATAATTATATGTCAATTAGGGGGCACACAGCGTGACCCTAAAGTTTACTATGTATGCCTATGTGAAATAAAGTGTTATGAGAAGCTTAAAATGAAGAAATAAGACTTCTAAAATGCTTTAAAAATTCAAAGACAGCTTTCAATGGTTAACTAACGCAAGGCGCGATATCGGACCTTAATATTGACCTATAATATTTTAGTTGGACCAGGTATTATATTACAGGGTAATAGTGTACCCTACCACGGGAAATAATTATATGTCAATTAGAGGGAACACAATGAGTTCCAGTATTTTACTATGTGTGCGTATCTAAAATAAGTGTTCGGAAGAGCTTAAAATGAGGAAATTCGCCTTCTAAAACCCTTTAAAGATAGGAAGCGCGAAGTCCCTCTTCACTGTTAGCCCGATTTTGGACCTTAATATTGACCTATAATATTTTAATTGGACCAGGTATTATATTGCAGGGTAATAGTGTACCCAACCACAGGAAATAATTATAGGTGAATTAGGGGGTACACTATGTATATTTTAAATAGTGCATTAAAACAAGGAAATTCGAAGACACTTTTCAATGTTAACTAACGCCGCGGTATCGGATCTTAATATTGGCCTATAATATTTTAGTTGGTCCAGGTATTATATTACAGGGTAATAGTGTACTTTCTACAGGAAATAATTATAGGTCAATTAGGGGGCACACAGCGTGACCCTAAAGTTTACTATCTATGCCTATGTGAAATAAAGTGTTCTGAGAAGCTTAAAATGAAGAAATAAGACTTCTAAAATGTTTTAAAAATTCAAAGACAGCTTTCAATGGTTAACTAACGCAAGAAGCGATATCAGACCTTAATATTGACCTATAATATTTTAGTTGGACCAGGTATTATATTACAGGGTAATAGTGTACCCTACCACGGGAAATAATTATATGTCAATTAGAGGGAACACAATGAGTTCCTGTATTTTACTATGTGTGCGTATCTAAAATAAGTGTTCGGACGAGCTTAAAATGAGGAAATTCGCCTTTTAAAACCCTTTAAAGATAGTAAGCGCGAAGTCCCTCTTCACTGTGAGCCCGATTTTGGACCTTAATATTGACCTATAATATTTTAATTGGTCCAGGTATTATATTGCAGGGTAATAGTGTACCCAACCACAGGAAATAATTATAGGTGAATTAGGGGGTGCACTATGTATATTTTAAATAGTGCATTAAAACAAGGAAATTCGAAGACACTTTTCAATGCTAACAAACGGCACGATATCTGACCTTAAAAATGACTTAATTCACTATTGCTCAAAACGAGGAAATTCGCCTTCTAAAACCCTTTAAAGATAGGAAGCGCGAAGTCACTTTTCAATGTTAACGTAAAGATCGATTTCAGATCTTAATATTGACCCATAATATTTAAATTGGACCACATTTTATATTACAGGGTTATAGTGTACCCTGCCACAGGAAATAATTATAGGTGAACTAGGGGGTACACTATGTATATTTTAAACAGTGCATTAAAACAAGGAAATTCGAAGACACTTTTCAATGTTAACTAACGCCACGGTATCGGATCTTAATATTGGCCTATAATATTTTAGTTGGTCCATGTATTATATTACAGGGTAATAGTGTACACTTCTACAGGAAATAATTATAGGTCAATTAGGGGGCACACAGCGTGACCCTAAAATTTACTATGTATGCCTATGTGAAATAAAGTAATTCAAAGACATCTTTCAATGGTTAACTAACGCAAGGCGCGATATCAGACCTTAATATTGACCTATAATATTTTAGTTGGACCAGGTATTGTATTACAGGGTAATAGTGTACCCTACCACGGGAAATAATTATATGTCAATTAGAGGGAACACAATGAGTTCCTGTATTTCACTATGTGTGCGTATCTAAAATAAGTGTTCGGAAGAGCTTAAAATGAGGAAATTCGCCTTCTAAAACCCTTTAAAGATAGGAAGCGCGAAGTCCCTCTTCACTGTTAGCCCGATTTTGGACCTTAATATTGACCTATAATATTTTAATTGGACCAGGTATTATATTGCAGGGTAATAGTGTACCCTGCCACAGGAAATAATTATAGGTGAACTAGGGGGTACACTATGTATATTTTAAACAGTGCATTAAAACAAGGAAATTCGAAGACACTTTTCAATGTTAACTAACGCCGCGGTATCGGATCTTAATATTGGCCTATAATATTTTAGTTGGTCCAGGTATTATACACTGGTTATCATAAATTAAGGAAAAATCACAAAAATAGCGATAACTCTTTCAAAAGTAAGCCAAACCGTGCAAAATTTGCATATGTTGTCCACTAAGAGTAGCTGAGTAAAATTGCAATATGCAAATTAGTGGCGCTGCACTCGGCTTACGTCATCTGCCTGGAGCATAAAAGTCCAAGTTTGAGAGAAAGCACACAAATTTTACTGTGATTGCGACATTGAAAATCTGAGATAGCCAATTCGTAATAATGACCTCTAGGCATCATTTGCCTGAAGAACTACGATGGAGAGCCATCGGGAGACTAGAGGCAGGGCAGAGTCAATCAGAAGTGGCCAGATGGCTAAATGTGAGTCCATCTGTGGTTCATAGACTTTGGAGGCAATTTCAAACCACAGATTCGGCATTTAGGAGGTTCAGTCAAGGACGGCCAACTGTTACGACCAGTGCCGATGACCGATATTTGACATTAAGTGCACGCAGGAATAGAACCGCTACTCCGACACATCTTAGATCCTCTCTTGCTGCAGCCACCGGAAGGTTGGTGTCAACGTCAACTGTGCGCAGAAGGCTCCACGAAGGTGGTCTGTATGCGAGACGACCAGCCATTTGCGTGCCGCTCACATCACGCCATAGGAGAGACCGTTTGCAGTGGGCCCGACAACATGTCCACTGGACGTCAGATCAATGGAGGCCTGTTCTCTTTACGGATGAGTCCAGGTTTAGTCTAGAAAGTGACAGTAGACGTTATTTGATATGGAGAGAACCTGGGACCCGTTATCATCCATCAAACATCCGTGAAAGAGATGCATACGGAAGAGGCAGTGTCTGTGTTTGGGGAGGCATATCCTTAGGAGGGCGCACATACCTCCATGTCTTTCCAAGGGGAACCGTGAATGCTCAGGTTTATCGAGACAACATCCTTGATGCTTATGTGCGCCCATATGCCGGGGCAATTGGTGATTGCTTCCTGTTACAGGACGATAATGCAAGACCACACAGAGCTCGCATTGTTGATGATTATCTTCAACAGGAAACAATTACTCGCATGGAGTGGCCAGCTCGATCCCCGGACTTGAATCCTATCGAGCACGTTTGGGATGCCCTAGGGAGGCGTGTATCTGCCATCAATCCGCCCCCTCAGACCCTTGCCACGCTTGCAACTGCTTTACAAGAGCAATGGCTCTCACTTCCTATTGAACTGATAGACCGCATAATTGAAAGCATCACACATCGCTGTTTGTGCTGTATTGCTTCTAGAGGCAATCATATTCCATATTAAAGGTACTTTTTCTATTGCAAACCGATACTTCCAATTTGTTTATTTTATACATGTGCTAATTTCTATACTACTATTAATGTCTGATAATTTCTTTTTATGTTGTTTAATACCTTACTATGTGTTGTATATTGTGGGTAAGTTTCATAAAATTCCATGTGTAATTTCTTGAGTTATCGCGATTTTTGTGAATTTTCCTTAATTTATGATAACCAGTGTATTACAGGGTAATAGTGTACTTTCTACAGGAAATAATTATAGGTCAATTAGGGGGCACACAGCGTGACCCTAAAGTTTACTATCTATGCCTATGTGAAATAAAGTGTTCTGAGAAGCTTAAAATGAAGAAATAAGACTTCTAAAATGCTTTAAAAATTCAAAGACAGCTTTCAATGGTTAACTAACGCAAGGCGCGATATCAGACCTTAATATTGACCTATAATATTTTAGTTGGACCAGGTATTATATTACAGGGTAATAGTGTACCCTACCACGGGAAATAATTATATGTCAATTAGAGGGAACACAATGAGTTCCTGTATTTTACTATGTGTGCGTATCTAAAATAAGAGTTCGGAAGAGCTTAAAATGAGGAAATTCGCCTTTTAAAACCCTTTAAAGATAGTAAGCGCGAAGTCCCTCTTCACTGTGAGCCCGATTTTGGACCTTAATATTGACCTATAATATTTTAATTGGTCCAGGTATTATATTGCAGGGTAATAGTGTACCCAACCACAGGAAATAATTATAGGTGAATTAGGGGGTACACTATGTATATTTTAAATAGTGCATTAAAACAAGGAAATTCGAAGACACTTTTCAATGTTAACTAACGCCGCGGTATCGGATCTTAATATTGGCCTATAATATTTTAGTTGGTCCAGGTATTATATTACAGGGTAATAGTGTACCTTCTACAGGAAATAATTATAGGTCAATTAGGGGGCACACAGCGTGACCCTAAAGTTTACTATGTATGCCTATGTGAAATAAAGTGTTCTGAGAAGCTTAAAATGAAGAAATAAGACTTCTAAAATGCTTTACAAATTCAAAGACATCTTTCAATGGTTAACTAACGCAAGGCGCGATATCAGACCTTAATATTGACCTATAATATTTTAGTTGGACCAGGTATTATATTACAGGGTAATAGTGTACCCTACCACGAGAAATAATTATATGTCAATTAGAGGGAACACAATGAGTTCCTGTATTTTACTATGTGTGCGTATCTAAAATAAGAGTTCGGAAGAGCTTAAAATGAGGAAATTCGCCTTCTAAAACCCTTTAAAGATAGGAAGCGCGAAGTCCCTCTTCACTGTTAGCCCGATTTCGGACCTTAATATTGACCTATAGTATTTTAATTTGACCAGGTATTATATTGCAGGGTAATAGTGTGCCCTACCGCAGGAAATAATTATAGGTGAATTAGGGGGTGCACTATGTATATTTTAAATAGTGCATTAAAACAAGGAAATTCGAAGACACTTTTCAATGCTAACAAACGGCACGATATCTGACCTTAAAAATGACTTAATTCACTATTGCTCAAAACGAGGAAATTCGCCTTCTAAAACCCTTTAAAGATAGGAAGCGCGAAGTCACTTTTCAATGTTAACGTAAAGATCGATTTCAGATCTTAAAATTGACCCATAATATTTAAATTGGACCACATATTATATTACAGGGTGATAGTGTACCCTGCCACAGGAAATAATTATAGGTGAACTAGGGGGTACACTATGTATATTTTAAACAGTGCATTAAAACAAGGAAATTCGAAGACACATTTCAATGTTAACTAACGCCACGGTATCGGATCTTAATATTGGCCTATAATATTTTAGTTGGTCCAGGTATTATATTACAGGGTAATAGTGTACACTTCTACAGGAAATAATTATAGGTCAATTAGGGGGCACACAGCGTGACCCTAAAATTTACTATGTATGCCTATGTGAAATAAAGTAATTCAAAGACATCTTTCAATGGTTAACTAACGCAAGGCGCGATATCAGACCTTAATATTGACCTATAATATTTTAGTTGGACCAGGTATTGTATTACAGGGTAATAGTGTACCCTACCACGGGAAATAATTATATGTCAATTAGAGGGAACACAATGAGTTCCTGTATTTCACTATGTGTGCGTATCTAAAATAAGTGTTCGGAAGAGCTTAAAATGAGGAAATTCGCCTTCTAAAACCCTTTAAAGATAGGAAGCGCGAAGTCCCTCTTCACTGTTAGCCCGATTTCGGACCTTAATATTGACCTATAATATTTTAATTGGACCAGGTATTATATTGCCGGGTAATAGTGTACCCTACCACAGGAAATAATTATAGGTGAATTAGGGGGTACACTATGTATATTTTAAATAGTGCATTAAAACAAGGAAATTCGAAGACACTTTTCAATGTTAACTAATGCCACGGTATCGGAACTTAATATTGGCCTATAATATTTTACTTGGTCCAGGTATTATATTACAGGGTAATAGTGTACACTTCTACAGGAAATAATTATAGGTCAATTAGGGGGCACACAGCGTGACCCTAAAGTTTACTATGTATGCCTATGTGAAATAAAGTGTTCTGAGAAGCTTAAAATGAAGAAATAAGACTTCTAAAATGCTTTAAAAATTCAAAGACATCTTTCAATGGTTAACTAACGCAAGGCGCGATATCAGACCTTAATATTGACCTATAATATTTTAGTTGGACCAGGTATTATATTACAGGGTAATAGTGTACCCTACCACGGGAAATAATTATATGTCAATTAGAGGGAACACAATGAGTTCCTGTATTTTACTATGTGTGCGTATCTAAAATAAGTGTTCGGACGAGCTTAAAATGAGGAAATTCGCCTTTTAAAACCCTTTAAAGATAGTAAGCGCGAAGTCCCTCTTCACTGTTAGCCCGATTTCGGACCTTAAAATTGACCTATAATATTTTAATTGGACCAGGTATTATATTGCAGGGTAATAGTGTACCCTACCACAGGAATTAATTATAGGTGAATTAGGGGGTACACTATGTATATTTTAAATAGTGCATTAAAACAAGGAAATTCGAAGACACTTTTCAATGTTAACTAACGCCGCGGTATCGGATCTTAATATTGGCCTATAATATTTTATTTGGTCCAGGTATTATATTACAGGGTAATAGTGTACCTTCAACAGGAAATAATTATAGGTCAATTAGGGGGCACACAGCGTGACCCTAAAGTTTACTATGTATGCCTATGTAAAATAAAGTGTTCTGAGAAGCTTAAAATGAAGAAATAAGACTTCTAAAATGCTTTACAAATTCAAAGACATCTATCAATGGTTAACTAACGCAAGGCGCGATATCAGACCTTAATATTGACCTATAATACTTTAGTTGGACCAGGTATTATATTACAGGGTAATAGTGTACCCTTCAACGGGAAATAATTATATGTCAATTAGAGGGAACACAATGAGTTCTTGTATTTTACTATGTGTGCGTATCTAAAATAAGTGTTCGGAAGAGCTTAAAATGAGGAAATTCGCCTTCTAAAACCCTTTAAAGATTGGAAGCGCGAAGTCCCTCTTCACTGTTAGAGCGATTTCGGACCTTAATATTGACCTATAATATTTTAATTGGACCAGGTATTATATTGCAGGTTAATAGTGTACCCAACCACAGGAAATAATTATAGGTGAATTAGGGGGTACACTATGTATATTTTAAATAGTGCATTAAAACAAGGAAATTCGAAGACACTTTTCAATGTTAACTAACGCCGCGGTACCGGATCTTAATATTGGCCTATAATATTTTAGTTGGTCCAGGTATTATATTACAGGGTAATAGTGTACCTTCAACAGGAAATAATTATAGGTCAATTAGGGGGCACACAGCGTGACCCTAAAGTTTACTATGTATGCCTATGTGAAGTAAAGTGTTCTGAGAAGCTTAAAATGAAGAAATAAGACTTCTAAAATGCTTTACAAATTCAAAGACATCTTTCAATGGTTAACTAACGCAAGGCGCGATATCAGACCTTAATATTGACCTATAATACTTTAGTTGGACCAGGTATTATATTACAGGGTAATAGTGTACCCTTCCACGGGAAATAATTATATGTCAATTAGAGGGAACACAATGAGTTCTTGTATTTTACTATGTGTGCGAATCTAAAATAAGTGTTCGGAAGAGCTTAAAATGAGGAAATTCGCCTTCTAAAACCCTTTAAAGATTGGAAGCGCGAAGTCCCTCTTCACTGTTAGCCCGATTTCGGACCTTAATATTGACCTATAATATTTTAATTGGACCAGGTATTATATTGTAGTTTAATAGTGTACACTTCTACAGGAAATAATTATAGGTCAATTAGGGGGCACGCAGCGTGACCCTAAAGTTTACTATGTATGCCTATATGAAATAAAGTGATCTGAGAAGCTTAAAATGAAGAAATAAGACTTCTAAAATGCTTTAAAAATTCAAAGACATCTTTCAATGGTTAACTAACGCAAGAAGCGATATCAGACCTTAATATTGACCTATAATATTTTAGTTGGACCAGGTATTATATTACAGGGTAATAGTGTACCCTTCCACGGGAAATAATTATATGTCAATTAGAGGGAACACAATGAGTTCCTGTATTTTACTATGTGTGCGTTTCTAAAATAAGTGTTCGGAAGAGCTTAAAATGAGGAAATTCGCCTTCTAAAACCCTTTAAAGATAGGAAGCGCGAAGTCCCTCTTCACTGTTAGCCCTATTTCGGACCTTAATATTGACCTATAATATTTTAATTGGACCAGGTATTATATTGCAGGGTAATAGTGTACCCTACCACAGGAAATAATTATAGGTGAATTAGGGGGTACACTATGTATATTTTAAATAGTGCATTAAAACAAGGAAATTCGAAGACACTTTTCAATGTTAACTAACGCCACGGTATCGGATCTTAATATTGGCCTATAATATTTTTGTTGGTCCAGGTATTATATTACAGGGTAATAGTGTACACTTCTACAGGAAATAATTATAGGTCAATTAGGAGGCACACAGCGTGACCCTAAAGTTTACTATGTATGCCTATATGAAATAAAGTGCTCTGAGAATAAAATATCATAGGTCAATATTAAGGTCCGAAATCGGGCTAACAGTGAAGAGGGACTTCGCGCTTCCTATCTTTAAAGTGTTTTAGAAGGCGAATTTCCTCATTTTAAGCTCTTCCGAACACTTATTTTAGATACTCACACATAGTAAAATACAGGAACTCATTGTGTTCCCTCTAATTGACATATAATTATTTCCCGTGGTATGGTACACTATTACCCTGTAATATAATACCTGGTCCAACTAAAATATTGTAGGTCAATATTAAGGTCTGATATCGCGTCTTGCGTTAGTTAACCATTGAAAGATGTCTTTGAATTTTTAAAGCATTTTAGAAGTCTTATTTCTTCATTTTAAGCTTCTCAGAACACTTTATTTCACATAGGCATACATAGTAAACTTTAGGGTCACGCTGTGTGCCCCCTAATTGACCTATAATTATTTCCAGTAGAAGTGTACACTCTTACCCTGCAATATAATACCTGGTCCAATTAAAATATTATAGGTCAATATTAAGGTCCGAAATCGGGCTAACAGTGAAGAGGGACTTCGCGCTTCCTATCTTTAAAGGGTTTTAGAAGGCGAATTTCTTCATTTTAAGCTCTTCCGAACGCTTATTTTAGATACGCACACATAGTAAAATACAGGAACTCATTGTGTTACCTCTAATTGACATATAATTATTTCCCGTTGTAGGGTACACTATTACCCTGTAATATAATACCTGGTCCAACTAAAATATTATGGGCCAATATTAAGATCCGATACCGTGGCGTTTGTTAGCATTGAAAAGTGTCTTCGAATTTCCTTGTTTTAATGCACTATTTAAAATATACATAGTGTACCCCCTAATTCACCTATAATTATTTCCTGTGGTAGGGTACACTATCACCCTGTAATATAATATGTAGTCCAATTTAAATATTATGGGTCAATATTAAGATCTGAAATCGATCTTTACGTTAACATTGAAAAGTGACTTCGAATTTCCTTGTTTTAATGCACTATTTAAAATATCCATAGAGTACCCCCTAATTCACCTATAATTATTTCCTGTGGTAGGGTACACTATTACCCTGCAATATAATACCTGGTCCAATTAAAATATTATAGGTCAATATTAAGGTCCGAAGTCGGGCTAACAGTGAAGAGGGACTTCGCGCTTCCTATCTTTAAAGGGTTTTAGAAGGCGAATTTCCACATTTTTATCTGTTCCGAACACTTATTTTAGATACGCACACATAGTAAAATACAGGAACTCATTGCGTACCCTCTAATTGACATATAATTATTTCCCGTGGTACTGTACACTATTACCCTGTAATATAATACCTCGTCCAACTAAAATATTGTAGGTCAATATTAAGGTCTGATATCGCGTCTTGCGTTAGTTAACCATTGAAAGATGTCTTTGAATTTTTAAAGCATTTTAGAAGTCTTATTTCTTCATTTTAAGCTTCTCAGAACACTTTATTTCACATAGGCATACATAGTAAACTTTAGGGTCACGCTGTGTGCCCCCTAATTGACCTATAATTATTTCCAGTAGAAGTGTACACTCTTACCCTGCAATATAATACCTGGTCCAATTAAAATATTATAGGTCAATATTAAGGTCCGAAATCGGGCTAACAGTGAAGAGGGACTTCGCGCTTCCTATCTTTAAAGGGTTTTAGAAGGCGAATTTCTTCATTTTAAGCTCTTCCGAACGCTTATTTTAGATACGCACACATAGTAAAATACAGGAACTCATTGTGTTACCTCTAATTGACATATAATTATTTCCCGTTGTAGGGTACACTATTACCCTGTAATATAATACCTGGTCCAACTAAAATATTATGGGCCAATATTAAGATCCGATACCGTGGCGTTTGTTAGCATTGAAAAGTGTCTTCGAATTTCCTTGTTTTAATGCACTATTTAAAATATACATAGTGTACCCCCTAATTCACCTATAATTATTTCCTGTGGTAGGGTACACTATCACCCTGTAATATAATATGTAGTCCAATTTAAATATTATGGGTCAATATTAAGATCTGAAATCGATCTTTACGTTAACATTGTAAAGTGACTTCGAATTTCCTTGTTTTAATGCACTATTTAAAATATCCATAGAGTACCCCCTAATTCACCTATAATTATTTCCTGTGGTAGGGTACACTATTACCCTGCAATATAATACCTGGTCCAATTAAAATATTATAGGTCAATATTAAGGTCCGAAGTCGGGCTAACAGTGAAGAGGGACTTCGCGCTTCCTATCTTTAAAGGGTTTTAGAAGGCGAATTTCCACATTTTTATCTCTTCCGAACACTTATTTTAGATACGCACACATAGTAAAATACAGGAACTCATTGCGTACCCTCTAATTGACATATAATTATTTCCCGTGGTACTGTACACTATTACCCTGTAATATAATACCTGGTCCAACTAAAATATGATAGGTCAATATTAAGGTCTGATATCGCGCCTTGCGTTAGTTAACCATTGAAAGATGTCTTTGAATTTTTAAAGCATTTTAGAAGTCTTATTTCTTCATTTTCAGCTTCTCAGAACACTTTATTTCACATAGGCATACATGGTAAACTTTAGGGTCACGCTGTGTGCCCCCTAATTGACCTATAATTATTTCCTGCAGAAGTGTACTCTATTACCCTGTAATATAATACCTGGACCAACTAAAATATTATAGGGCCAATATTAAGATCCGATACCGTGGCGTTAGTTAACATTGAAAAGCGTCTTCGAATTTCCTTGTTTTAATGCACTATTTAAAATATACATAGTGTACCCCCTAATTCACCTATAATTATTTCCTGTGGTAGGGTACACTATTACCCTGCAATATAATACCTGGTCCAATTAAAATATTATAGGTCAATATTAAGGTCCGAAATCGGGCTAACAGTGAAGAGGGACTTCGCGCTTCCTATCTTTAAAGGGTTTTAGAAGGCGAATTTCCTCGTTTAAAGCTCTTCCGAACACTTATTTTAGATACGCACACATAGTAAAATACAGGAACTCATTGTGTTCCCTCTAATTGACATATAATTATTTCCCGTGGAAGGGTACACTATTACCCTGTAATATAATACCTGGTCCAACTAAAATATTATAGGTCAATATTAAGGTCGGATATCGCGCCTTGCGTTAGTTAACCATTGAAAGATGTCTTTGAATTTTTAAAGCATTTTAGAAGTCTTATTTCTTCATTTTAAGCTTCTCAGAACACTTTATTTCACATAGGCATACATACTACACTTTAGGGTCACGCTGTGTGCCCCCTAATTGACCTATAATTATTTCCTGTAGAAGTGTACACTATTACCCTGTAATATAATACCTGGACCAACTAAAATATTATAGGCCAATATTAAGATCCGATACCGTGGCGTTAGTTAACATTGAAAAGTGTCTTCGAATTTCCTTGTTTTAATGCACTAATAGTGTACCCCCTAATTCAAAAATAATTATTTCCTGTGGTAGGGTACAATATCACCCTGTAATATAATATGTGGTCCAATTTAAATATTATGGGTCAATATTAAGATCTGCAATCGATCTTTACGTTAACATTGAAAAGTGACTTCGCGCTTCCTATCTTTAAAGGGTTTCAGAAGGCGAATTTCCTCGTTTTGAGCAATAGTGAATTAAGTCATTTTTAAGGTCAGATATCGTGCCGTTTGTTAGCATTGAAAAGTGTCTTCGAATTTCCTTGTTTTAATGCACTATTTAAAATATACATAGTGTACCCCCTAATTCACCTATAATTATTTCCTGTGGTAGGGTACACTATTACCCTGCAATATAATACCTGGTCCAATTAAAATATTATAGGTCAATATTAAGGTCCGAAATCGGGCTAACAGTGAAGTGGGACTTCGCGCTTCCTATCTTTAAAGGGTTTTAGAAGGCGAATTTCCTCATTTTAAGCTCTTCCGAACACTTATTTTAGATACGCACACATAGTAAAATACAGGAACTCATTGTGTTCCCTCTAATTGCCATATAATTATTTCCCGTGGTAGGGTACACTATTACCCTGTAATATAATACCTGGACCAACCAAAATATTATAGGTCAATATTAAGGTCTGATATCGCGCCTTGCGTTAGTTAACCATTGAAAGATGTCTTTGAATTTTTAAAGCATTTTAGAAGTCTTATTTCTTCATTTTAAGCTTCTCAGAACACTTTATTTCACATAGGCATACATAGTAAACTTTAGGGTCACGCTGTGTGCCCCCTAATTGACCTATAATTATTTCCTGTAGAAGTGTACACTATTACCCTGCAATATAATACCTGGTCAAATTAAAATATTATAGGTCAATATTAAGGTCCGAAATCGGGCTGACAGTGAAGAGGGACTTCGCGCTTCCTATCTTTAAAGGGTTTTAGAAGGCGAATTTCCTCATTTTAAGGTCTTCCGAACACTTTTTTTAGATACGCACACATAGTAAAATACAGGAACTCATTGTGTTCCCTCTAATTGACATATAATTATTTCCCGTGGTAGGGTACACTATTACCCTGTAATATAATACCTGGTCCAACTAAAATATTATAGGTCAATATTACGGTCTGATATCGTGCCTTGCGTTAGTTAACCATTGAAAGATGTCTTTGAATTTTTAAAGCATTTCAGAAGTCTTATTTCTTCATTTTAAGCTTCTCAGAACACTTTATTTCACATCGGCATACATAGTAAACTTTAGGGTCACGCTGTGTGCCCCCTAATTGACCTATAATTATTTCCTGCAGAAGTGTTTTCTATTACCCTGTAATATAATACCTGGACCAACTAAAATATTATAGGCCAATATTAAGATCCGATACCGTGGCGTTAGTTAACATTGAAAAGTGTCTTCGAATTTCCTTGTTTTAATGCACTATTTAAAATATACATAGTGTACCCCCTAATTCACCTATAATTATTTCCTGTAGTAGGGTACACTATTACCCTGCAATATAATACCTAGTCCAATTAAAATATTATAGGTCAATATTAAGGTCCGAAATCGGGCTAACAGTGAAGAGGGACTTCGCGCTTCCTATTTTTAAAGGGTTTTAGAAGGCGAATTTTCTCGTTTTAAGCTCTTCCGAACACTTATTTTAGATACGCACACATAGTAAAATACAGGAACTCATTGTGTTCCCTCTAATTGACATATAATTATTTCCCGTGGTAGGGTACACTATTACCCTGTAATATAATACCTGGTCCAACTAAAATCTTATAGGTCAATATTAAGGTCTGATATCGCGCCTTGCGTTAGTTAACCATTGAAAGATGTCTTTGAATTTTTAAAGCATTTTAGAAGTCTTATTTCTTCATTTTAAGCTTCTCAGAACACTTTATTTCACATACCCATACATAGTAAACTTTAGGGTCACGCTGTGTGCCCCCTAACTGACCTATAATTATTTCCTGTAGAAGTGTACACTATTACCCTGTAATATAATACCTGGACCAACTAAAATATTATAGGCCCGTATTAAGATCCGATACCGTGGCGTTAGTTAACATTGAAAAGTGTCTTCGAATTTCCTTGTTTTAATGCACTATTTAAAATATACATAGTGTACCCCCTAATTCACCTATAATTATTTCCTGTGGTAGGGTACACTATTACCCTGCAATATAATACCTGGTCCAATTAAAATATTATAGGTCAATATTAAGGTCCGAAATCGGGCTAACAGTGAAGAGGGACTTCGCGCTTCCTATCTTTAAAGGGTTTTAGAAGGCGAATTTCCTCATTTTAAGCTCTTCCGAACACTTATTTTAGATACGAACACATAGTAAAATACAGGAACTCATTGTGTTCCCTCTAATTGACATATAATTATTTCCCGTGGTAGGGTACACTATTACCCTGTAATATAATACCTGGTCCATCTAAAATATTATAGGTCAATATTAAGGTCTGATATCGCGCCTTGCGATAGTTAACCATTGAAAGATGTCTTTGAATTTTTAAAGCATTTTAGAAGTCTTATTTCTTCATTTTAAGTTTCTCAGAACACTTTATTTCACATAGGCATACATAGTAAACTTTAGGGTCACGCTGTGTGCCCCCTAATTGACCTGTAATTATTTCCTGTAGAAGTGTACACTATTACCCTGCAATATAATGCCTGGTCCAATTAAAATATTATAGGTCAATATTAAGGTCCGAAATCGGGCTAACAGTGAAGAGGGACTTCGCGCTTCCTATCTTTAAAGGGTTTTAGAAGGCGAATTTCCTCATTTTAAGCTCTTCCGAACACTTATTTTAGATACGCACACATAGTAAAATACAGGAACTCATTGTGTTCCCTCTAATTGACATATAATTTTTTCCCGTGGTAGGGTACACTATTACCCTGTAATATAATACCTGGTCCAACTAAAATATTATAGGTCAATATTAAGGTCTGATATCGCGCCTTGCGTTAGTTAACCATTGAAAGATGTCTTTGAATTTTTAAAGCATTTTAGAAGTCTTATTTCTTCATTTTAAACTTCTCAGAACACTTTATTTCACATAGGCATACATAGTAAACTTGAGGGTCACGCTGTGAGCCCCCTGATTGACCTATAATTATTTCCTGTAGAAGTGTACACTATTACCCTGTAATATAATACCTGGACCAACTAAAATATTATAGGCCAATATTAGGATCCGATACCGTGGCGTTAGTTAGCATTGAAAAGTGACTTCGAATTTCCTTGTTTTAATGCACTATTTAAAATATACATAGTGTACTCCCCAATTAACCTATAATTATTTCCTGTATTAGGGTACACTATTACCCTGCAATGTAATACCTGGTCCAATTAAAATATTATAGGTCAATATTAAGGTCCGAAATCGGGCTAACAGTGAAGAGGGACTTCGCGCTTACTATCTTTAAAGGGATTTAGAAGGCGAATTTCCTCATTTTAAGCTCTTCCGAACACTTATTTTAGATACGCACACATAGTAAAATACAGGAACTCATTGTGTTCCCTGTAATTGACATATAATTATTTCCCGTGGTAGGGTACACTATTACCCTGTAATATAATACCTGGTCCAACTAAAATATTATAGGTCAATATTAAGGTCTGATATCGCGCCTTAAGTTAGTTAAACATTGAAAGATGTCTTTGAATTTTTAAAGCATTTTAGAAGTCTTATTTCTTCATTTTAAGCTTCTCAGAACACTTTATTTCACATAGGCATACATAGTAAACTTTAGGGTCACGCTGTGTGCCCCCTAATTAACCTATAATTATTTCCTGTAGAAGTGTACACTTTTACCCTGTAATATAATACCTGGACCAACTAAAATATTATAGGCCAATATTAAGATCCGATACCGTGGCGTTAGTTAACATTGAAAAGTGTCTTCGAATTTCCTTGTTTTAATGCACTATTTAAAATATACATAGTGCACCCCCTAATTCACCTATAATTATTTCCTGTGGTAGGGTACACTATCACCCTATAATATTATATGTGGTCCAATTTAAATATTATGGGTCAATATTAAGATCTGAAATCGATCTTTACGTTAACATTGAAAAGTGACTTCGCGCTTCCTATCTTTAAAGGGATTTAGAAGGCGAATTTCCTCGTTTTGAGCATTAGTGAATTAAGTCATTTTTAAGGTCAGATATCGTGCCGTTTGTTAGCATTGAAAAGTGTCTTCGAATTTCCTTGTTTTAATGCACTATTTAAAATATACATAGTGTACCCCCTAATTCACCTATAATTATTTCCTGTGGTAGGGTACACTATTACCCTGCAATATAATACCTGGTCCAATTAAAATATTATAGCTCAATATTAAGGTCCGAAATCGGGCTAACAGTGAAGAGGGACTTCGCGCTTCCTATCTTTAAAGGGTTTTAGAAGGCGAATTTCCTCATTTTAAGCTCTTCCGAACACTTATTTTAGATACGCACACATAGTAAAATACAGGAACTCATTGTGTTCCCTCTAATTGACATATAATTATTTCCCGTGGTAGGGTACACTATTACCCTGTAATATAATACCTGGTCCAACTAAAATATTATAGGTCAATATTAAGGTCTGATATCGCGCCTTGCGTTAGTTAACCATTGAAAGATGTCTTTGAATTTTTAAAGCATTTTAGAAGTCTTGTTTCTTCATTTTAAGCTTCTCAGAACACTTTATTTCACATAGGCATACATAGTAAACTTTAGGGTCACGCTGTGAGCCCCCTAATTGACCTATAATCATTTCCTGTAGAAGTGTACACTATTACCCTACAATATAATACCTGGTCCAATTAAAATATTATAGGTCAATATTAAGGTCCGAAATCGGGCTAACAGTGAAGAGGGACTTCGCGCTTCCTATCTTTAAAGGGTTTTAGAAGGCGAATTTCCTCATTTTAAGCTCTTCCGAACACTTATTTTAGATACGCACACATAGTAAAATACAGAAACTCATTGTGTTCCCTCTAATTGACATATAATTATTTCCCGTGGTAGGGTACACTATTACCCTGTAATATAATACCTGGTCCAACTAAAATATTATAGGTCAATATTAAGGTCTGATATCGCGCCTTGCGTTAGTTAACCATTGAAAGATGTCTTTGAATTTTTAAAGCATTTTAGAAGTCTTATTTCTTTATTTTAAGCTTCTCAGAACACTTTATTTCATATAGGCATACATAGTAAACTTTAGGGTCACGCTGTGTGCCCCCGAATTGACCTATAATTATTTCCTGTAGAAGGTACACTATTACCCTGTAATATAATACCTGGACCAACTAAGATATTATAGGCCAATATTAAGATCCGATACCGCGGCGTTAGTTAACATTGAAAAGTGTCTTCGAATTTCCTTGTTTTAATGCACTATTTAAAATATACATAGTGTACCCCCTAATTCACCTATAATTATTTCCTGTGGTAGGGTACACTATTACCCTGCAATATAATACCTGGTCCAATTAAAATATTATAGCTCAATATTAAGGTCCGAAATCGGGCTAACAGTGAAGAGGGACTTCGCGCTTCCTATCTTTAAAGGGTTTTAGAAGGCGAATTTCCTCATTTTAAGCTCTTCCGAACACTTATTTTAGATACGCACACATAGTAAAATACAGGAACTCATTGTGTTCCCTCTAATTGACATATAATTATTTCCCGTGGTAGGGTACACTATTACCCTGTAATATAATACCTGGTCCAACTAAAATATTATAGGTCAATATTAAGGTCTGATATCGCGCCTTGCGTTAGTTAACCATTGAAAGATGTCTTTGAATTTTTAAAGCATTTTAGAAGTCTTGTTTCTTCATTTTAAGCTTCTCAGAACACTTTATTTCACATAGGCATACATAGTAAACTTTAGGGTCACGCTGTGAGCCCCCTAATTGACCTATAATCATTTCCTGTAGAAGTGTACACTATTACCCTACAATATAATACCTGGTCCAATTAAAATATTATAGGTCAATATTAAGGTCCGAAATCGGGCTAACAGTGAAGAGGGACTTCGCGCTTCCTATCTTTAAAGGGTTTTAGAAGGCGAATTTCCTCATTTTAAGCTCTTCCGAACACTTATTTTAGATACGCACACATAGTAAAATACAGAAACTCATTGTGTTCCCTCTAATTGACATATAATTATTTCCCGTGGTAGGGTACACTATTACCCTGTAATATAATACCTGGTCCAACTAAAATATTATAGGTCAATATTAAGGTCTGATATCGCGCCTTGCGTTAGTTAACCATTGAAAGATGTCTTTGAATTTTTAAAGCATTTTAGAAGTCTTATTTCTTTATTTTAAGCTTCTCAGAACACTTTATTTCATATAGGCATACATAGTAAACTTTAGGGTCACGCTGTGTGCCCCCGAATTGACCTATAATTATTTCCTGTAGAAGGTACACTATTACCCTGTAATATAATACCTGGACCAACTAAGATATTATAGGCCAATATTAAGATCCGATACCGCGGCGTTAGTTAACATTGAAAAGTGTCTTCGAATTTCCTTGTTTTAATGCACTATTTAAAATATACATAGTGTACCCCCTAATTCACCTATAATTATTTCCTGTGGTAGGGTACACTATTACCCTGCAATATAATACCTGGTCCAATTAAAATATTATAGGTCAATATTAAGGTCCGAAATCGGGCTAACAGTGAAGAGGGACTTCGCGCTTCCTATCTTTAAAGGGTTTTAGAAGGCGAATTTCCTCATTTTAAGCTCTTCCGAACACTTATTTTAGATACGCACACATAGTAAAATACAGGAACTCATTGTGTTCCCTCTAATTGACATATAATTATTTCCCGTGGTAGGGTACACTATTACCCTGTAATATAATACCTGATCCAACTAAAATATTATAGGCCAATATTAAGATCAGATACCGTGGCGTTTGTTAGCATTGACAAGTGTCTTCGAATTTCCTTGTTTTAATGCACTATTGAAAACATACATAGTGTACCCCCTAATTCACCTATAATTATTTCCTGTGGCAGGGTACACTATCTCCCTGTAATATAATATGTGGTCCAATTTAAATATAATGGGTCAATATTAAGATCTAAAATCGATCTTTGCGTTAACATTGAAAAGTGACTTCGCGCTTCCTATCTTTAAAGGGTTTTAGAAGGCGAATTTCCTCGTTTTTAGCAATAGTGAATTAAGTCATTTTTAAGGTCAGATATCTTGCCGTTTGTTAGCATTGAAAAGTGTCATCGAATTTCCTTGTTTTAATGCACTATTTAAAATATACATAGTGTACCCCCTAATTCACCTATAATTATTTCCCGTGGTAGGGTACACTATTACCCTGTAATATAATACCTGGTCCAACTAAAATATTATAGGTCAATATTAAGGTCTGATATCGCGCCTTGCGTTAGTTAACCATTGAAAGCTGTCTTTGAATTTTTAAAGCATTCTAGAAGTCTTATTTCTTCATTTTAAGCTTCTCAGAACACTTTATTTCACATAGGCATACATAGTAAACTTTAGGGTCACGATGTGTGCCCCCTAATTGACCTATAATTATTTCCTGTAGATGTGTACACTATTACCCTGCAATATAATACCTGGTCCAATTAAAATATTATAGGTCGATATTAAGGTCCGAAATCGGGCTAACAGTAAAGAGGGACTTCGCGCTTTCTATCTTTAAAGGGTTTTAGAAGGCGAATTTCCTCATTTTAAGCTCTTCCGAACACTTATTTTAGATACGCACACATAGTAAAATGCAGGAACTCATTTTCTTCCCTCTAATTGACATATAATTATTTCTCGTGGTAGGGTACACTATTACCCTGTAATATAATACCTGGTCCAACTAAAATATTATAGGTCAATATTAAGGTCTGATATCGCGCCTTGCGTTAGTTAACCATTGAAAGATGTCTTTGAATTTTTAAAGCATTTTAGAAGTCTTATTTCTTCATTTTAAGCTTCTCAGAACACTTTATTTCACATAGGCATACATAGTAAACTTTAGGGTCACGATGTGTGCCCCCTAATTGACCTATAATTATTTCCTGTAGAAGTGTACACTATTACCCTGCAATATAATACCTGGTCCAATTAAAATATTATAGGTCAATATTAAGGTCCTAAATCGGGCTAACAGTGAAGAGGGACTTCGCGCTTCCTATCTTTAAAGGGTTTTAGAAGGCGAATTTCCTCATTTTAAGCTCTTCCGAACACTTATTTTAGATACGCACACATAGTAAAATACAGGAACTCATTGTGTTCCCTCTGATTGAGATATAATTATTTCCCGTGGTAGGGTACACTATTACCCTGTAATATAATACCTGGTCCAACTAAAATATTATAGGTCAATATTAAGGTCTGATATCGCGCCTTGCGTAAGTTAACCATTGAAAGCTGTCTTTGAATTTTTAAAGCATTTTAGAAGTCTTATTTCTTCATTTTAAGCTTCTCAGAACACTTTATTTCACATAGGCATACATAGTAAACTTTAGGGTCACGCTGTGTGCCCCCTAATTGACCTATAATTATTTCCTGTAGAAGGTACACTATTACCCTGTAATATAATACCTGGACCAACTAAAATATTATAGGCCAATATTAAGATCCGATACCGCGGCGTTAGTTAACATTGAAAAGTGTCTTCGAATTTCCTTGTTTTAATGCACTATTTAAAATATACATAGTTTACCCCCTAATTCACCTATAATTATTTCCTGTGGTAGGGTACACTATTACCCTGCAATATAATACCTGGTCCAATTAAAATATTATAGGTCAATATTAAGGTCCGAAATCGGGCTAACAGTGAAGAGGGACTTCGCGCTTCCTATCTTTAAAGGGTTTTAGAAGGCGAATTTCCTCATTTTAAGCTCTTCCGAACATTTATTTTAGATATGCACACATAATAAAATACAGGAACTCATTTTGTTCCGTCTAATTGACATATAATTATTTCTAGTGGTAGGGTACACTATTACCCTGTAACATAATCCCTGGTCCAACTAAAATATTATAAGTCAATATTAAGGTCTGATATCGCGCCTTGCGTTAGTTAACCATTGAAAGATGTTTTTGAATTTTTAAAGCATTTTAGAAGTCTTATTTCTTCATTTTAAGCTTCTCAGAACACTTTATTTCACATAGGCATACATAGTAAACTTTAGGGTCACGCTGTGTGCTCCCTAATTGACCTATAATTATTTCCTATAGAAGTGTACACTATTACCCTATAATATAATACCTGGGCCAAGTAAAATATTATAGGCCAATATTAAGATCCGATACCGTGGCGTTAGTTAACATTGAAAAGTGTCTTCCAATTTCCTTGTTTTAATGCACTATTTAAAATATACATAGTGTACCCCCTAATTCACCTATAATTATTTCCTGTGGTAGGCTACACTATTACCCTGCAATATAATACCTGGTCCAATTAAAATATTATAGGTCAATATTAAGGTCCAAAATCGGGCTAACAGTGAAGAGGGACTTCGCGCTTCCTATCTTTAAAGGGTTTTAGAAGGCGAATTTCCTCATTTTAAGCTCTTCCGAACACTTATTTTAGATACGCACACATAGTAAAATACAGGAACTCATTGTGTTCCCTCTAATTGACATATAATTATTTCCCGTGGTAGGGTACACTATTACCCTGTAATATAATACCTGGTCCAACTAAAATATTATAGGTCAATATTAAGGTCTGATATCGCGCCTTGCGTTAGTTAACCATTGAAAGATGTCTTTGAATTTTTAAAGCATTTTAGAAGTCTTATTTCTTCATTTTAAGCTTCTCAGAACACTTTATTTCACATAGGCATACATAGTAAACTTTAGGGTCACGCTGTGTGTCCCCTAATTGACCTATAATTATTTCCTGTAGAAGGTACAGTATTACCCTGTAATATAATACCTGGGCCAACTAAAATATTATAGGCCAATATTAAGATCCGATACCGCGGCGTTAGTTAACATTGAAAAGTGTCTTCAAATTTCCTTGTTTTAATGCACTATTTAAAATATACATAGTGTACCCCCTAATTCACCAATAATTATTTCCTGTGGTAGGGTACACTATTACCCTGCAATATAATACCTGGTCCAATTAAAATATTATAGGTCAATATTAAGGTCCGAAATCGGGCTAACAGTGAAGAGGGACTTCGCGCTTCCTATCTTTAAAGGGTTTTAGAAGGCGAATTTCCTCATTTTAAGCTCTTCCGATCACTTATTTTAGATACGCACACATAGTAAAATACAGGAACTCATTTTGTTCCCTCTAATTGACATATAATTATTTCCCGTGGTAGGGTACACTATTACCCTGTAATATAATACCTGGTCCAACTAAAATATTATAGGTCAATATTAAGGTCTGATATCGCGCCTTGCGTTAGTTAACCATTGAAAGATGTCTTTGAATTTTTAAAGCATTTTAGAAGTCTTATTTCTTCATTTTAAGCTTCTCAGAACACATTATTTCACATAGGCATACATAGTAAACTTTAGGGTCACGCTGTGTGCCCCCTAATTGACCTATAATTATTTCCTTTAGAAGTGTACACTATTACCCTGTAATATAATACCTGGACCAAGTAAAATATTATAGGCCAATATTAAGATCCGATACCGTGGCGTTAGTTAACATTGATAAGTGTCTTCGAATTTCCTTGTTTTAATGCACTATTTAGAATATACATAGTGTACCCCCTAATTCACCTATAATTATTTCCTGTGGTAGGGTACACTATTACCCTGCAATATAATACCTGGTCCAATTAAAATATTATAGGTCAATATTAAGGTCCGAAATCGGGCTAACAGTGAAGAGGGACTTCGCGCTTCCTATCTTTAAAGGGTTTTAGACGGCGAATTACCTCATTTTAAGCTCTTCCGAACACTTATTTTAGATACGCACTCATAGTAAAATACAGGAACTCATTGCGTCCCCTCTAATTGACATATAATTATTTCCCGTGGTAGGGTACACTATTACCCTGTAATATAAAACCTGGTCCAACTAAAATATTATAGGTCAATATTAAGGTCTGATATCGCGCCTTGCGTTAGTTAACCATTGAAAGCTGTCTTTGAATTTTTAAAGCATTTTAGAAGTCTTATTTCTTCATTTTAAGCTTCTCAGAACACTTTATTTCACATAGGCATACATAGTAAACTTTAGGGTCACGATGTGTGCCCCCTAATTGACCTATAATTATTTCCTGTAGATGTGTACACTATTACCCTGCAATATAATACCTGGTCCAATTAAAATATTATAGGTCGATATTAAGGTCCGAAATCGGGCTAACAGTGAAGAGGGACTTCGCGCTTCCTATCTTTAAAGGGTTTTAGAAGGCGAATTTCCTCATTTTAAGCTCTTCCGAACACTTATTTTAGATACGCACACATAGTAAAATACAGGAACTCATTGTGTTCCCTCTAATTGACATATAATTATTTCCCGTGGTAGGGTACACTATTACCCTGTAATATAATACCTGGTTCAACTAAAATAGTATAGGTCAATATTAAGGTCTGATATCGCGCCTTGCGTTAGTTAACCATTGAAAGATGTCTTTGAATTTTTAAAGCATTTTAGAAGTCTTATTTCTTCATTTTAAGCTTCTCATAACACTTTATTTCACATAGGCATACATAGTAAACTTTAGGGTCACGCTGTGTGCCCCCTAATTGACCTATTATTATTTCCTGTAGAAGTGTACTCTATTACCCTGCAATATAATACCTGGTCCAATTAAAATATTATAGGTCAATATTAAGGTCCGAAATCGGGCTAACAGTGAAGAGGGACTTCGCGCTTCCTATCTTTAAAGGGTTTTAGAAGGCGAATTTCCTCATTTTAAGCTCTTCCGAAAACTTATTTTAGATACGCACACATAGTAAAATACAGGAACTCATTGTGTTCCCTCTAATTGACATATAATTATTTCCCGTGGTAGGGTACACTATTACCCTGTAATATAATACCTGGTCTAACTAAAATATTATAGGTCAATATGAAGGTCAGATATCGCGCCTTGCGTTAGTTAACCATTAAAAGATGTCTTTGAATTTTTAAAGCATTTTAGAAGTCTTATTTCTTCATTTTAAGCTTCTCAGAACACTTTATTTCACATACACATACATAGTAAACTTTAGGGTCACGCTGTGTGCCCCCTAATTGACCTATAATTATTTCCTGTAAAAGTGTACACTATTACCCTGTAATATAATACCTGGACCAACTAAAATATTATAGGCCAATATTAAGATCCGATACCGTGGCGTTAGTTAACATTGAAAAGTGTTTTCGAATTTCCTTGTTTTAATGCACTATTTAAAATATACATAGTGTACCCCCTAATTCACCTATAATTATTTCCTGTGGTAGGGTACTATATTACCCAGCAATATAATACCTGGTCCAATTAATATATTATAGGTCAATATTAAGGTCCGAAATCGGGCTAACAGTTAAGAGGGACTTCGCGCTTCCTATCTTTAACGGGTTTTAGAAGGCGAATTTCCTCATTTTAAGCTCTTCCGAACACTTATTTTAGATACGCACACATAGTAAAGTACAGGAACTCATTGTGTTCCCTCTAATTGACATATAATTATTTCCCGTGGTAGGGTACACTATTACCCTGTAATATAATACCTGGTCCATCTAAAATATTATAGGCCAATATTAAGATCAGATACCGTGGCGATTGTTAGCATTGAAAAGTGTCTTCGAATTTCCTTGTTTTAATGCACTATTGAAAACATACATAGTGTACCCCCTAATTCACCTATAATTATTTCCTGTGTTAGGGTACACTATCATCCTGTAATATAATATGTGGTCCAATTTAAATATTATGGGTCAATATTAAGATCTGAAATCGATCTTTACGTTAATATTGAAAAGTGACTTCGCGCTTCCTATCTTTAAAGGATTTTAGAAGGCGAATTTCCTCGTTTTGAGCAATAGTGAATTAAGTCATTTTTAAGGTCAGATATCTTGCCGTTTGTTAGCATTGAAAAGTGTCTTCGAATTTCCTTGTTTTAATGCACTATTTAAAATATACATAGTGTACCCCCTAATTCACCTATAATTATTTCCTGTGGTAGGGTACACTATTACCCTGCAATATAATACCTGGTCCAATTAAAATATTATAGGTCAATATTATGGTCCGAAATCGGGCTAACACTGAAGAGGGACTTCGCGCTTCCTATCTTTAAAGGGTTTTAGAAGGCGAATTTCCTCATTTTAAGCTCTTCCGATCACTTATTTTAGATACGCACACATAGTAATATACAGGAACTCATTGCGCTCCCTCTAATTGACATATAATTATTTCCCGTGGTAGGGTACACTATTACCCTGTAATATAATGCCTGGTAAAACTAAAAGATTATAGGTCAATATTCAGGTCTGATATCGCGCCTTGCGTTAGTTAACCATTGAAAGATGTCTTTGAATTTTTAAAGCAATTTAGAAGTCTTATTTCTTCATTTTAAGCTTCTCAGAACACTTTATTTCACATAGACATACATAGTAAACTTTAGGGTCACGCTGTGTGCCCCCTAATTGACCTATAATTATTTCCTGTAGAAGGTACACTATTACCCTGTAATATAATACCTGGACCAACTAAAATATTATAGACCAATATTAAGATCCGATACCGCGGCGTTAGTTAACATTGAAAAGTGTCTTCGAATTTCTTTGTTTTAATGCACTATTTAAAATATGCATATTGTACCCCCTAATTCACCTATAATTATTTCCTGTGGTAGGGTACACTATTACCCTGCAATATAATACCTGGTCCAATTAAAATATTATAGGTCAATATTAAGGTCCGAAATCGGGCTAACAGTGAAGAGGGACTTCGCGCTTCCTACCTTTAAAGGGTTTTAGAAGGCGAATTTCCTCATTTTAAGCTCTTCCGAACACTTATTTTAGATACGCACACATAGGAAAATACAGGAACTCATTGTGTTCCCTCTAATTGACATATAATTATTTCCCGTGGTAGGGTACACTATTACCCTGTAATATAATACCTGGTCCAACTAAATTATTATAGGTCAATATTAAGGTCTGATATCGTGCCTTGCGTTAGTTAGACATTGAAAGATGTCTTTGAATTTTTAAAGCATTTTAGAAGTCTTATTTCTTCATTTTAAGCTTCTCAGAACACTTTATTTCACATAGGCATACATAGTAAACTTTAGGGTCACGCTGTGTGCCCCCTAATTGTCCTATAATTGTTTCCTGTAGAAGTGTACACTATTACCCTGTAATATAATACCTGGACCAACTAAAATATTATAGGCCAATATTAAGATCCGATACCGTGGCGTTTGTTAGCATTGAAAAGTGTCTTCGAATTTCCTTGTTTTAATGCACTATTTAAAACATACATAGTGTACCCCCTAATTCACCTATAATTATTTCCTGTGGTAGAGTACACTATCACCCTGTAATATAATATGTGGTCCAATTTAAATATTAAGGGTCAATATTAAGATCTGAAATCGATCTTTACGTTAACATTGAAAAGTGACTTCGCGCTTCGTATCTTTAAAGGGTTTTAGAAGACGAATTTCCTCGTTTTGAGCAATAGTGAATTAAGTCATTTTTAAGGTCAGATATCGTGCCGTTTGTTAGCATTGAAAAGTGTCTTCGAATTTCCTTGTTTTAATGCACTATTTAAAATATACATAGTGTACCCCCTAATTCACCTATAATTATTTCCTGTGGTAGGGTACACTATCACCCTGTAATATAATATGTGGTCCAATTTAAATATTATGGGTCAATATTAAGATCTGAAATCGATCTTTACGTTAACATTGAAAAGTGACTTCGCGCTTCCTATCTTTAAAGGGTTTTAGAAGGCGAATTTCCTCGTTTTGAGCAATAGTGAATTAAGTCATTTTTAAGGTCAGATATCGTGCCGTTTGTTAGCATTGAAAAGTGTCTTCGAATTTCCTTTCTTTAATGCACTATTTAAAATATACATAGTGTACCCCCATATTCACCTATAATTATTTCCTGTGGTAGGGTACACTATTACCCTGCAATATAGTACCTGGTCCAATTAAAATATTATAGGTCAATATTAAGGTCCGAAATCGGGCTAACAGTGAAGAGGGACTTCGCGCTTCCTATCTTTAAAGGGTTTTAGAAGGCGAATTTCCTCATTTTAAGCTCTTCCGATCACTTATTTTAGATACGCACACATAGTAAAATACAGGAACTCATTGTGTTCCCTCTAATTGACTTATAATTATTTCCCGTGGTAGGGTACACTATTACCCTGTAATATAATACCTGGTCCAACTAAAATATTATAGGTCAATATTAAGGTCTGATATCGTGCCTTGCATTAGTTAATCATTGAAAGATGTCTTTGAATTTTTAAAGCAATTTAGAAGTCTTATATCTTCATTTTAAGCTTCTCAGAACACTTTATTTCACATAGGCATACATAGTAAACTTTAGGGTCACGCTGTGTCCCCCCTAATTGACCTATAATTATTTCCTGTTGAAGTGTACACTATTACCCTGTAATATAACACCTGGACCAACTAAAATATTATAGGCCAATAATAAGATCCGATACCGTGGCGTTAGTTAACATTGAAAAGTGTCTTCGAATTTCCTTGTTTTAATGCACTTTTTAAAATATACATAGCGTACCCCCTAATTCACCTATAATTATTTCCTGTGGTAGGGTACACTATTACCCTGCAATATAATACCTGGTCCAATTAAAATATTATGGGTCAATATTAAGATCTGAAATCGATCTTTACGTTAACATTTAAAAGTGACTTCGCGCTTGGTATCTTTAAAGGGTTTTAGAAGGCGAATTTCCTCGTTTTGAGCAATAGTGAATTAAGTCATTTTTAAGTTCAGATATCGTGCCGTTTGTTAGCATTGAAAAGTGTCTTCGAATTTCCTTGTTTTAATGCACTATTTAAAATATACATAGTGTACCCCCTAATTCACCTATAATTATTTCCTGTGGCAGGGTACACTATCACCCTGTAATATAATACCTGGTCCAATTAAAATATTATAGGTCAATATTAAGGTCCTAAATCGGGCTAACAGTGAAGAGGGACTTCGCGCTTCCTATCTTTAAAGGGTTTTAGAAGGCGAATTTCCTCATTTTAAGCTCTTCCGAACACTTATATTAGATACGTACACATAGTAAAATACAGGAACTCATTGTGTTCCCTCTAATTGACATATAATTATTTCCCGTGGTAGGGTACACTATTACCCTGTAATATAATACCTGGTCCAACTAAAATATTATAGGTCAATATTAAGGTCTGATATCGCGCCTTGCGTTAGTTAACCATTGAAAGATGTCTTTGAATTTTTAAAGCATTTTAGAAGTCTTATTTCTTCATTTTAAGCTTCTTAGAACACTTTATTTCTCATAGGGTACACTTTTACCCTGTAATATAATACCTGGTCCAACATTATAGGTCAATATTAAGGTCTATTACCCTGTAATATGATACCTGGTCCAACATTATAGTTCAATATTAAGGTCCCTATTATAGGTCAATATTAAGGTCTGATATCGCGCCTTGCGTTAGTTAACCATTGAAAGATGTCTTCGAATTTTTAAAGCATTTTAGAAGTCTTATTTCTTCATTTTAAGCTTCTCAGAACACTTTATTTCACATAGGCATACATAGTAAACTTTAGGGTCACGCTGTGTGCCCCCTAATTGACCTATAATTATTTCCTGTAGAAGTGTACAATATTACCCTGCAATATAATACCTGGTCCAATTAAAATATTATAGGTCAATATTAAGGTCCGAAATCGGGTTAACAGTGAAGAGGGACTTCGCGCTTCCTATCTTTAAAGGGTTTTAGAAGGCGAATTTCCTCATTTTAAACTCTTCCGAACACTTATTTTAGATACGCACACATAGTAAAATACAGGAACTCATTGTGTTCCCTCTAATTGACATATAATTATTTATCGGGGTCGGGTACATTATTACCCTGTAATATAATACCTGGTCCAACTAAAATATTATAGGTCAATATTAAGGTCTGATATCGCGCCTTGCGTTAGTTAACCATTGAAATATGTCTTTGAATTTTTAAAGCATTTTAGAAGTCTTATTTCTTCATTTTAAGATTCTCAGATCACTTTATTTCACATAGGCATACATAGTAAACTTTAGGGTCACGCTGTGTGCCCCCTAATTGACCTATAATTATTTCCTGTAGAAGTGTACACTATTACCCTGCAATATATTACCTGGTCCAATTAAAATATTATAGGTCAATATTAAGGTCTGAAATCGGGCTAACAGGGAAGAGGGACTTCGCGCTTCCTATCTTTAAAGGGTTTTAGAAATCGAATTTCCTCATTTTAAGCTCTTCCGAACACTTATTTTAGATACGCACACATAGTAAAATACAGGAACTCATTGTGTTCCCTCTAATTGACATATAATTATTTCCCGTGGCTGGGTACACTATTACCCTGTAATATAATACCTGGTCCAACTAAAATATTATAGGTCAATATTAAGGTCTGATATCGCGCCTTGCGTTAGTTAACCATTGAAAGATGTCTTTGAATTTTTAAAGCATTTTAGAAGTCTTATTTCTTCATTTTAAGCTTCTCAGAACACTTTATTTCACATAGGCATACATAGTAAACTTTAGGGTCACGCTGTGTGCCCCCTAATTGACCTATAATTATTTCCTGTAGAAGTGTACACTACTACCCTGCAATATAATACCTGGTCCAATTAAAATATTATAGGTCAATATTAAGGTCCGAAATTGGGCTAACAGTGAAGAGGGACTTCGCGCTTCCTATCTTTAAAGGGTTTTAGAAGGCGAATTTCCTCATTTTAAGCTCTTCCGAACACTTATTTTAGATACGCACACATAGTAAAATACAGGAACTCATTGTGTTCCCTCTAATTGACATATAATTATTTCGCGTGGTAGGGTACACTATTACCCTGTAATATAATACCTGGTCCAACTAAAATATTATAGGTCAATATTAAGGTCTGATATCGCGCCTTGCGTTAGTTAACCATTGAAAGATGTCTTTGAATTTTTAAAGCATTTTAGAAGTCTTATTTCTTCATTTTAAGCTTCTTAAAACACTTTATTTCTCATAGGGTACACTATTACCCTGTAATATAATACCTGGTCCAACATTATAGGTCAATATTAAGGTCTATTACCCTGTAATATGATACCTGGTCCAACATTATAGTTCAATATTAAGGTCCCTATTATAGGTCAATATTAAGGTCTGAAATCGCGCCTTGCGTTAGTTAACCATTGAAAGATGTCTTCGAATTTTTAAAGCATTTTAGAAGTCTTATTTCTTCATTTTAAGCTTCTCAGAACACTTTATTTCACATAGGCATACATAGTAAACTTTAGGGTCACGCTGTGTGCCCCCTAATTGACCTATAATTATTTCCTGTAGAAGTGTACACTATTACCCTGCAATATAATACCTGGTCCAATTAAAATATTATAGGTCAATATTAAGGTCCGAAATCGGGTTAACAGTGAAGAGGGACTTCGCGCTTCCTATCTTTAAAGGGTTTTAGAAGGCGAATTTCCTCATTTTAAACTCTTCCGAACACTTATTTTAGATACGCACACATAGTAAAATACAGGAACTCATTGTGTTCCCTCTAATTGACATATAATTATTTATCGGGGTCGGGTACATTATTACCCTGTAATATAATACCTGGTCCAACTAAAATATTATAGGTCAATATTAAGGTCTGATATCGCGCCTTGCGTTAGTTAACCATTGAAATATGTCTTTGAATTTTTAAAGCATTTTAGAAGTCTTATTTCTTCATTTTAAGCTTCTCAGAACACTTTATTTCACATAGGCATACATAGTAAACTTTAGGGTCACGCTGTGTGCCCCCTAATTGACCTATAATTATTTCCTGTAGAAGTGTACACTATTACCCTGCAATATAATACCTGGTCCAATTAAAATATTATAGGTCAATATTAAGGTCTGAAATCGGGCTAACAGTGAAGAGGGACTTCGCGCTTCCTATCTTTAAAGGGTTTTAGAAGGCGAATTTCCTCATTTTAAGCTCTTCCGAACACTTATTTTAGATACGCACACATAGTAAAATACAGGAACTCATTGTGTTCCCTCTAATTGACATATAATTATTTCCCGTGGCTGGGTACACTATTACCCTGTAATATAATACCTGGTCCAACTAAAATATTATAGGTCAATATTAAGGTCTGATATCGCGCCTTGCGTTAGTTAACCATTGAAAGATGTCTTTGAATTTTTAAAGCATTTTAGAAGTCTTATTTCTTCATTTTAAGCTTCTCAGAACACTTTATTTCACATAGGCATACATAGTAAACTTTAGGGTCACGCTGTGTGCCCCCTAATTGACCTATAATTATTTCCTGTAGAAGTGTACACTACTACCCTGCAATATAATACCTGGTCCAATTAAAATATTATAGGTCAATATTAAGGTCCGAAATCGGGCTAACAGTGAAGAGGGACTTCGCGCTTCCTATCTTTAAAGGGTTTTAGAAGGCGAATTTCCTCATTTTAAGCTCTTCCGAACACTTATTTTAGATACGCACACATAGTAAAATACAGGAACTCATTGTGTTCCCTCTAATTGACATATATTTATTTCCCGTGGTAGGTTACACTATTACCCTGTAATACAATGCCGGGTCCAACTAAAATATTATAGGTCAATATTAAGGTCTGATATCGCGCCTTGCGTTAGTTAACCATTGAAAGATGTCTTTGAATTTTTAAAGCATTTTAGAAGTCTTATTTCTTCATTTTAAGCTTCTCAGAACACTTTATTTCACATAGGGTACACTATTACCCTGTAATATAATACCTTGTCCAACATTATAGGTCAATATTATGGTCTATTACCCTGTAATATAATACCTGGTCCAACATTATAGGTCAATATTAAGGTCCCTATTATAGGTCAATATTAAGGTCTGATATCGCGCCTTGCGTTAGTTAACCATTGAAAGATGTCTTTGAATTTTTAAAGCATTTTAGAAGTCTTATTTCTTCATTTTAAGCTTCTCAGAACACTTTATTTCACATAGGCATACATAGTAAACTTTAGGGTCACGCTGTGTGCCCCCTAATTGACCTATAATTATTTCCTGTAGAAGTGTACACTACTACCCTGCAATATAATACCTGGTCCAATTAAAATATTATAGGTCAATATTAAGTTCCGAAATCGGGCTAACAGTGAAGAGGGACTTCGCGCTTCCTATCTTTAAAGGGTTTTAGAAGGCGAATTTCCTCATTTTAAGCTCTTCCGAACACTTATTTTAGATACGCACACATAGTAAAATACAGGAACTCATTGTGTTCCCTCTAATTGACATATAATTATTTCCCGTGGTTGGGTACACTATTACCCTGTAATATAATACCTGGTCCAACTAAAATATTATAGGTCAATATTAAGGTCTGATATCGCGCCTTGCGTTAGTTAACCATTGAAAGATGTCTTTGAATTTTTAAAGCATTTTAGAAGTCTTATTTCTTCATTTTAAGCTTCTCAGAACACTTTACTTCCTACTTCGCGCTTCCTATCTTTAAAGGGTTTTAGAAGGCGAATTTCCTCATTTTAAGCTCTTCCGAACACTTTCTTTAGATACGCACACATAGTAAAATACAGGAACTCATTGTGTTCCCTTTAATTGACATATAATTATTTCCCGTGGTCGGGTACATTATTACCCTGTAATATAATACCTGGTCCAACTAAAATATTATAGGTCAATATTAAGGTCTGATATCGCGCATTGCGTTAGTTAACCATTGAAAGATGTCTTTGAATCTTTAAAGCATTTTAGAAGACTTATTTCTTCATTTTAATCTTCTCAGAACACTTTATTTCACATAGGCATACATAGTAAACTTTAGGGTCACGCTGTGTGCCCCCTAATTGACCTATAATTATTTCCTGTAGAAGTGTACACTATTACCCTGCAATATAATACCTGGTCCAATTAAAATATTATAGGTCAATATTAAAGTCCGAAATCGGGCTAACAGGGAAGAGGGACTTCGCGCTTCCTATCTTTAAAGGGTTTTAGAAGGCGAATTTCCTCATTTTAAGCTCTTCCGAACACTTATTTTAGATACACACACATAGTAAAATACAGGAACTCATTGTGTTCCCTCTAATTGACATATAATTATTTCCCGTGGTAGGTTACACTATTACCCTGTAATACAATGCCGGGTCCAACTAAAATATTATAGGTCAATATTAAGGTCTGATATCGCGCCTTGCGTTAGTTAACCATTGAAAGATGTCTTTGAATTTTTAAAGCATTTTAGAAGTCTTATTTCTTCATTTTAAGCTTCTCAGAACACTTTATTTCACATAGGGTACACTATTACCCTGTAATATAATACCTTGTCCAACATTATAGGTCAATATTATGGTCTATTACCCTGTAATATAATACCTGGTCCAACATTATAGGTCAATATTAAGGTCCCTATTATAGGTCAATATTAAGGTCTGATATCGCGCCTTGCGTTAGTTAACCATTGAAAGATGTCTTTGAATTTTTAAAGCATTTTAGAAGTCTTATTTCTTCATTTTAAGCTTCTCAGAACACTTTATTTCACATAGGCATACATAGTAAACTTTAGGGTCACGCTGTGTGCCCCCTAATTGACCTATAATTATTTCCTGTAGTAGTGTACACTACTACCCTGCAATATAATACCTGGTCCAATTAAAATATTATAGGTCAATATTAAGTTCCGAAATCGGGCTAACAGTGAAGAGGGACTTCGCGCTTCCTATCTTTAAAGGGTTTTAGAAGGCGAATTTCCTCATTTTAAGCTCTTCCGAACACTTATTTTAGATACGCACACATAGTAAAATACAGGAACTCATTGTGTTCCCTCTAATTGACATATAATTATTTCCCGTGGTAGGGTACACTATTACCCTGTAATATAATACCTGGTCTAACTAAAATATTATAGGTCAATATTAAGGTCTGATATCGCGCCTTGCGTTAGTTAACCATTGAAAGATGTCTTTGAATTTTTAAAGCATTTTAGAAGTCTTATTTCTTCATTTTAAGCTTCTCAGAACACTTTACTTCCTACTTCGCGCTTCCTATCTTTAAAGGGTTTTAGAAGGCGAATTTCCTCATTTTAAGCTCTTCCGAACACTTTCTTTAGATAAGCACACATAGTAAAATACAGGAACTCATTGTGTTCCCTTTAATTGACATATAATTAATTCCCGTGGTCGGGTACATTATTACCCTGTAATATAATACCTGGTCCAACTAAAATATTATAGGTCAATATTAAGGTCTGATATCGCGCATTGCGTTAGTTAACCATTGAAAGATGTCTTTGAATCTTTAAAGCATTTTAGAAGACTTATTTCTTCATTTTAAGCTTCTCAGAACACTTTATTTCACATAGGCATACATAGTAAACTTTAGGGTCACGCTGTGTGCCCCCTAATTGACCTATAATTATTTCCTGTAGAAGTGTACACTATTACCCTGCAATATAATACCTGGTCCAATTAAAATATTATAGGTCAATATTAAAGTCCGAAATCGGGCTAACAGGGAAGAGGGACTTCGCGCTTCCTATCTTTAAAGGGTTTTAGAAGGCGAATTTCCTCATTTTAAGCTCTTCCGAACACTTATTTTAGATACACACACATAGTAAAATACAGGAACTCATTGTGTTTCCTCTAATTGACATATAATTATTTCCCGTGGTAGGGTACACTATTACCCTGTAATATAATACCTAGTCCAACTAAAATATTATAGGTCAATATTAAGGTCTGATATCGCGCCTTGCGTTAGTTAACCATTGAAAGATGTCTTTGAATTTTTAAAGCATTTTAGAAGTCTTATTTCTTCATTTTAAGCTTTTCAGAACACTTTATTTCACATAGGCATACATAGTAAACTTTAGGGTCACGCTGTGTGCCCCCTAATTGACCTATAATTATTTCCTGTAGAAGTGTACACTATTACCCTGCAATATAATACCTGGTCCAATTAAAATATTATAGGTCAATATTAAGGTCCGATATCGGGCTAACAGTGAAGAGGGACTTCGCGCTTCCTATCTTTAAAGGGTTTTAGAAGGCGAATTTCCTCATTTTAAGCTCTTCCGAACACTTATTTTAGATACGCACACATAGTAAAATACAGGAACTCATTGTGTTCCCTCTAATTGACATATAAGTATTTCCCGTGGTAGGGTACACTATTACCCTGTAATATAATACCTGGTCCAACTAAAATATTATAGGTCAATATTAAGGTCTGATATCGCGCCTTGCGTTAGTTAACCATTGAAAGATGTCTTTGAATTTTTAAAGCATTTTAGAAGTCTTATTTCTTCATTTTAAGCTTCTCAGAACACTTTACTTCCTACTTCGCGCTTCCTATCTTTAAAGGGTTTTAGAAGGCGAATTTCCTCATTTTAAGCTCTTCCGAACACTTTCTTTAGATAAGCACACATAGTAAAATACAGGAACTCATTGTGTTCCCTTTAATTGACATATAATTATTTCCCGTGGTCGGGTACATTATTACCCTGTAATATAATACCTGGTCCAACTAAAATATTATAGGTCAATATTAAGGTCTGATATCGCGCATTGCGTTAGTTAACCATTGAAAGATGTCTTTGAATCTTTAAAGCATTTTAGAAGACTTATTTCTTCATTTTATGCTTCTCAGAACACTTTATTTCACATAGGCATACATAGTAAACTTTAGGGTCACGCTGTGTGCCCCCTAATTGACCTATAATTATTTCCTGTAGAAGTGTACACTATTACCCTGCAATATAATACCTGGTCCAATTAAAATATTATAGGTCAATATTAAAGTCCGAAATCGGGCTAACAGGGAAGAGGGACTTCGCGCTTCCTATCTTTAAAGGGTTTTAGAAGGCGAATTTCCTCATTTTAAGCTCTTCCGAACACTTATTTTAGATACACACACATAGTAAAATACAGGAACTCATTGTGTTTCCTCTAATTGACATATAATTATTTCCCGTGGTAGGGTACACTATTACCCTGTAATATAATACCTGGTCCAACTAAAATATTATAGGTCAATATTAAGGTCTGATATCGCGCCTTGCGTTAGATAACCATTGAA
The DNA here is from genome assembly GCF_982258835.1 of Parasteatoda tepidariorum. Classification (NCBI taxonomy): domain Eukaryota; kingdom Metazoa; phylum Arthropoda; class Arachnida; order Araneae; family Theridiidae; genus Parasteatoda; species Parasteatoda tepidariorum. The sequence continues at coordinate 120,636,997 of NC_141756.1, read as the reverse complement.
AGATGTCTTTGAATTTTTAAAGCATTTTAGAAGTCTTATTTCTTCATTTTAAGCTTTTCAGAACACTTTATTTCACATAGGCATACATAGTAAACTTTAGGGTCACGCTGTGTGCCCCCTAATTGACCTATAATTATTTCCTGTAGAAGTGTACACTATTACCGTGCAATATAATACCTGGTCCAATTAAAATATAATAGGTCAAAATTAAGGTCCGATATCGGGCTAACAGTGAAGAGGGACTTCGCGCTTCCTATCTTTAAAGGGTTTTAGAAGGCGAATTTCCTCATTTTAAGCTCTTCCGAACACTTATTTTAGATACGCACACATAGTAAAATACAGGAACTCATTGTGTTCCCTTTAATTGACATATAATTATTTCCCGTGGTCGGGTACATTATTACCCTGTAATATAATACCTGGTCCAACTAAAATATTATAGGTCAATATTAAGGTCTGATATCGCGCATTGCGTTAGTTAACCATTGAAAGATGTCTTTGAATCTTTAAAGCATTTTAGAAGACTTATTTCTTCATTTTAAGCTTCTCAGAACACTTTATTTCACATAGGCATACATAGTAAACTTTAGGGTCACGCTGTGTGCCCCCTAATTGACCTATAATTATTTCCTGTAGAAGTGTACAATATTACCCTGCAATATAATACCTGGTCCAATTAAAATATTATAGGTCAATATTAAAGTCCGAAATCGGGCTAACAGGGAAGAGGGACTTCGCGCTTCCTATCTTTAAAGGGTTTTAGAAGGCGAATTTCCTCATTTTAAGCTCTTCCGAACACTTATTTTAGATACACACACATAGTAAAATACAGGAACTCATTGTGTTTCCTCTAATTGACATATAATTATTTCCCGTGGTAGGGTACACTATTACCCTGTAATATAATACCTGGTCCAACTAAAATATTATAGGTCAATATTAAGGTCTGATATCGCGCCTTGCGTTAGTTAACCATTGAAAGATGTCTTTGAATTTTTAAAGCATTTTAGAAGTCTTATTTCTTCATTTTAAGCTTTTCAGAACACTTTATTTCACATAGGCATACATAGTAAACTTTAGGGTCACGCTGTGTGCCCCCTGATTGACCTATAATTATTTCCTGTAGAAGTGTACACTATTACCCTGCAATATAATACCTGGTCCAATTAAAATATTATAGGTCAATATTAAGGTCCGATATCGGGCTAACAGTGAAGAGGGACTTCGCGCTTCCTATCTTTAAAGGGTTTTAGAAGGCGAATTTCCTCATTTTAAGCTCTTCCGAACACTTATTTTAGATACGCACACATAGTAAAATACAGGAACTCATTGTGTTCCCTCTAATTGACATATAAGTATTTCCCGTGGTAGGGTACACTATTACCCTGTAATATAATACCTGGTCCAACTAAAATATTATAGGTCAATATTAAGGTCTGATATCGCGCCTTGCGTTAGTTAACCATTGAAAGATGTCTTTGAATTTTTAAAGCATTTTAGAAGTCTTATTTCTTCATTTTAAGCTTCTCAGAACACTTTATTTCACATAGGGTTCACTATTACCCTGTAATATAATACCTGGTCCAACATTATAGGTCAATATTATGGTCTATTACCCTGTAATATAATACCTGGTCCAACATTATAGGTCAATATTAAGGTCCCTTTTATAGGTCAATATTAAGGTCTGATATCGCGCCTTGCGTTAGTTAACCATTGAAAGATGTCTTTGAATTTTTAAAGCATTTTAGAAGTCTTATTTCTTCATTTTAAGCTTCTCAGAACACTTTATTTCACATAGGCATACATAGTAAACTTTAGGGTCACGCTGTGTGCCCCCTAATTGACCTATAATTATTTCCTGTAGAAGTGTACACTACTACCCTGCAATATAATACCTGGTCCAATTAAAATATTATAGGTCAATATTAAGGTCCGAAATCGGGCTAACAGTGCAGAGGGACTTCGCGCTTCCTATCTTTAAAGGGTTTTAGAAGGCGAATTTCCTCATTTTAAGCTCTTCCGAACACTTATTTTAGATACGCACACATAGTAAAATAAAGAAACTCATTGTGTTCCCTCTAATTGACATATAATTATTTCCCGTGGTAGGGTACACTATTACCCTGTAATATAATACCTGGTCCAACTAAAATATTATAGGTCAATATTAAGGTCTGATATCGCGCCTTGCGTTAGTTAACCATTGATAGATGTCTTTGAATTTTTAAAGCATTTTAGAAGTCTTATTTCTTCATTTTAAGCTTCTCAGAACACTTTATTTCACATAGGCATACATAGTAAACTTTAGGGTCACGCTGTGTGCCCCCTAATTGACCTATAATTATTTCCTGTAGAAGTGTACACTATTACCCTGTAATATAATACCTGGACCAACTAAAATATTATAGGCCAATATTAAGATCCGATACCGTGGCGTTAGTTAACATTGAAAAGTGTCTTTGAATTTCCTTGTTTTAATGCACTATTTAAAATATACATAGTGTACCCCCTAATTCACCTATAATTATTTCCTGTGGTAGCGTACACTATCACCCTGTAATATAATATGTGGACCAATTTAAATATTATGGGTCAATATTAAGATCTGAAATCGATCTTTACGTTAACATTGAAAAGTGACTTCGCGCATCCTATCTTTAAAGGGTTTTAGAATGCAAATTTCCTCGTTTTGAGCAATAGTGAATTAAGTCATTTTTAAGGTCAGATATCGTGCCGTTTGTTAGCATTGAAAAGTGTCTTCGAATTTCCTTGTTTTAATGCACTATTTAAAATATACATAGTGTACCCCCTAATTCACCTATCATTATTTCCTGTTAAGGGTACACTATTACCCTGCAATATAATACCTGGTCAATTAAAATATAATAGGTCAATATTAAGGTCCGAAATCGGGCTAACAGTGAAGAGGGACTTCACGCTTCCAATCTTTAAAGGGTTTTAGAAGGCGAATTTCCTCATTTTAAGCTCTTCCGAACACTTATTTTAGATACGCACACATAGTAAAATAAAGGAACTCATTGTGTTCCCTCTAATTGACATATAATTATTTCCCGTATTAGGGTACACTATTACCCTGTAATATAATACCTGGTCCAACTAAAATATTATAGGTCAATATTAAGGTCTGATATCGCGCCTTGCGTTAGTTAACCATTGAAAGATGTCTTTGAATTTTTAAAGCATTTTAGAAGTCTTATTTCTTCATTTTAAGCTTCTCAGAACACTTTATTTCACATAGGCATACATAGTAAACTTCAGAGTCACGCTGTGTGCCCCCTAATTGACCTATAATTATTTCCTGTAGAAGTGTACACTATTACCCTGTAATATAATATGTTTTCCAATTTAAATATTATGGGTCAATATTAAGATCTGAAATCGATCTTTACGTTAACATTGAAAAGTTACTTCGCGCTTCCTATCTTTAAAGGGTTTTAGAAGGCGAATTTCCTCGTTTTGAGCAATAGTGAATTAAGTCATTTTTAAGGTCAGATATCACGCCGTTTGTTAGCATTGAAAAGTGTCTTCGAATTTCCTTGTTTTAATGCACTATTTAAAATATACATAGTGTACCCCCTAATTCACCTATAATTATTTCCTCTGGTAGGGTACACTATTACCCTGCAATATAATACCTAGTCCAATTAAAATATTATAGGTCAATATTAAGGTCCGAAATTGGGCTAACAGAGAAGAGGGACTTCGCGCTTCCTATCTTTAAAGGATTTTAAAAGGCGAATTTCCCCATTTTAAGCTCTTCCGAACACTTATTTTAGATACGCACACATAGTAAAATACAGGAACTCATTGTGTTCCCTCTAATTGACATATAATTATTTCCCGTGGTCGGGTACATTATTACCCTGTAATATAATACCAGCTCCAACTAAAATATTATAGGTCAATATTAAGGTCTGATATCGCGCCTTGCGTTAGTTAACCATTGAAAGATGTCTTTGAATTTTTAAAGCATTTTAGAAGTCTTATTTCTTCATTTTAAGCTTCTCAGAACACTTTATTTCACATAGGCATACATAGAAAACTTTAGGGTCACGCTGTGTGCCCCCTAATTGACCTATAATTATTTCCTGTAGAAGTGTACACTATTACCCTGTAATATAATACCTGGACCAACTAAAATATTATAGGCCAATATTAAGATCCGATACCTTGGCGTTAGTTAACATTGAAAAGTGTCTTTGAATTTCCTTGTTTTAATGCACTATTTAAAATATACATAGTGTACCCCCTAATTCACCTATAATTATTTCCTGTGGTAGGGTACACTATCACCCTGTAATATAATATGTGGACCAATTTAAATATTATGGGTCAATATTAAGATCTGAAATCGATCTTTACGTTAACATTGAAAAGTGACTTCGCGCTTCCTATCTTTAAAGGGTTTTAGAAGGCGAATTTCCTCGTTTTGAGCAATAGTGAATTAAGTCATTTTTAAGGTCAGATATCGTGCCGTTTGTTAGCATTGAAAAGTGTCTTCGAATTTCCTTGTTTTAATGCACTATTTAATATATACATAGTGTACCCCCTAATTCACCTATAATTATTTCCTGTGGAAGGGTACACTATTACCCTGCAATATAATACCTGGTCCAATTAAAATATTATAGGTCAATATTAAGGTCCGAAATCGGGCTAACAGTGAAGAGGGACTTCGCGCTTCCTATCTTTAAAGGGTTTTAGAATTCGAATTTCCTCATTTTAAGCTCTTCCGAACACTTATTTTAGATACGCACACATAGTAAAATACAGGAACTCATTGTGTTCCCTCTAATTGACATATAATTAATTCCCGTGGTAGGGTACACTATTACCCTGTAATATAATACCTGGTCCAACTAAAATATTATAGGTCAATATTAAGGTCTGATATCGCGCCTTGCGTTAGTTAACCATTGAAAGATGTCTTTGAATTTTTAAAGCATTTTAGAAGTCTTATTTCTTCATTTTAAGCTTCTCAGAGCACTTTATTTCACATAGGCATACATAGTAAACTTTAGGGTCACGCTGTGTGCCCCCTAATTGACCTATAATTATTTCCTGTAGAAGTGTACACTATTCCCCTGCAATATAATACCTGGACCAACTAAAATATTATAGGCCAATATTAAGATCCGATACCGTGGCGTTAGTTAACATTGAAAAGTGTCTTTGAATTTCCTTGTTTTAATGCACTATTTAAAATAGACATAGTGTACCCCCTAATTCACCTATAATTATTTCCTGTGGTAGGGTACACTATCACCCTGTAATATAATATGTGGACCAATTTAAATATTATGGGTCAATATTAAGATCTGAAATCGATCTTTACGTTAACATTGAAAAGTGACTTCGCGCTTCCTATCTTTAAAGGGTTTTAGAAGGCGAATTTCCTCGTTTTGAGCAATAGTGAATTAAGTCATTTTTAAGGTCAGATATCGTGCCGTTTGTTAGCATTGAAAAGTGTCTTCGAATTTCCTTGTTTTAATGCACTATTTAAAATATACATAGTGTACCCCCTAATTCACCTATAATTATTTCCTGTGGTAGGGTACACTATTACCCTGCAATATAATACCTGGTCCAATTAAAATATTATAGGTCAATATTAAGGTCCGAAATCGGGCTAACAGTGAAGAGGGACTTCGCGCTTCCAATCTTTAAAGGGTTTTAGAAGGCGAATTTCCTCATTTTAAGCTCTTCCGAACACTTATTTTAGATACGCACACATAGTAAAATAAAGGAACTCATTGTGTTCCCTCTAATTGACATATAATTATTTCCCGTGGTAGGGTACACTATTACCCTGTAATATAATACCTGGTCCAACTAAAATATTATAGGTCAATATTAAGGTCTGATATCGCGCCTTGCGTTAGTTAACCATTGAAAGATGTCTTTGAATTTTTAAAGCATTTTAGAAGTCTTATTTCTTCATTTTAAGCTTCTCAGAACACTTTATTTCACATAGGCATACATAGTAAACTTCAGAGTCACGCTGTGTGCCCCCTAATTGACCTATAATTATTTCCTGTAGAAGTGTACACTATTACCCTGTAATATAATATGTTTTCCAATTTAAATATTATGGGTCAATATTAAGATCTGAAATCGATCTTTACGTTAACATTGAAAAGTTACTTCGCGCTTCCTATCTTTAAAGGGTTTTAGAAGGCGAATTTCCTCGTTTTGAGCAATAGTGAATTAAGTCATTTTTAAGGTCAGATATCGCGCCGTTTGTTAGCATTGAAAAGTGTCTTCGAATTTCCTTGTTTTAATGCACTATTTAAAATATACATAGTGTACCCCCTAATTCACCTATAATTATTTCCTCTGGTAGGGTACACTATTACCCTGCAATATAATACCTAGTCCAATTAAAATATTATAGGTCAATATTAAGGTCCGAAATTGGGCTAACAGAGAAGAGGGACTTCGCGCTTCCTATCATTAAAGGGTTTTAAAAGGCGAATTTCCTCATTTTAAGCTCTTCCGAACACTTATTTTAGATACGCACACATAGTAAAATACAGGAACTCATTGTGTTCCCCCTAATTGACCTATAATTATTTCCTGTGGTAGGGTACACTAGTACCCTGTAATATAATACCTGGTCTAATTTAAATATTATGGTTCCATATTAAGGTCTGATATCGCGCCTTGCGTTAGTTTACCATTGAAAGATGTCTTTGAATTTTTAAAGCATTTTAGAACGCTTATTTCTTCATTTTAAGCTTCTCAGAACACTCTATTTCGCATAGGCATACATAGTAAACTTTAGGGTCACGCTGTGTACCCCCTAATTGACCTATAATTATTTCCTGTGGTAGGGTACACTATTACCCTGTTATATAGCACGTGGTCCAATTTAAAAATTATAGGTCAATATTAAGGTCCGATACCGTGCCGTTAGTTAGCATAGAAAAGTGTCTTCGTATTTCCTTGTTTTAATGCACTATTTAAAATACACATAGTGTACCCCCTAATTGACCTATAATTATTTCCTAGGGTAGGGTTCACTATTACCCTGTAATATAATACCTGGTCCAATTTAAATATTATGGGTCAATATTAAGGTCTGATATTGCGTCTTGCGTTAGTTAACCATTGAAAGATGTCTTTGAATTTTTAAAGCATTTTAGAACGCTTATTTCTTCATTTTAAGCTTCTCAGAACACTTTATTTCGTATAGGCAAACATAGTAAACTTTAGGGTCACGCTGTGTACCCCCTAATTGATCTATAATTATTTCCTGTTGTAGGGTACACTATAACCCTGTAATATAATACGTGGTCCAATTTAAAAATTATAGGACAATATTAAGGTCCGATATCGTGCCGTTAATTAACATAAAAAAATGTCTTCGTATTTCCTTGTTTTAATGCACTATTTAAAATATACATTGTGTACCCCCTAATTGACCTATAATTATTTCCTGTGGTAGGGTACACTATTACCCTGTAATATAATACCTGGTTCAATTTAAATATTATGGGTCCATATTAAGGTCTGATATCGTGCTCTGCGTTATTTAACCATTGAAAAGAGTCTTTGAATTTTTAAAGCATTTTAGAACGCTTATTTCTTCATTTTAAGCATCTGAGAACACTCTATTTCGCATAGGCATACATAATAAAATTTAGGATCACGCTGTGTAACCCCTAAATGACCTATAATTATTTCCTGTGGTAGGGTACACTATTACCCTGTAATATAATACGTGGTCCAATTTAAAAATTATAGGTCAATATTAAGGTCCGATAACGTGCCGTTAGTAAACATAGAAAAATGTCTTTGAATTTTTAAAGCATTTTAGAACGCTTATTTCCTCATTTTAAGCTTCTCAGAACACTTTATTTCGCATAGGCATACATAGTAAACTTTAGGGTCACGCTGTGTACCCCCTAATTGACCTATACTTATTTCCTGTTGTAGGGTACACTATAACCCTGTAATATAATACGTGGTCTAATTTAAAAATTATAGGTCAATATTAAGGTCCGATACCGTGCCGTTAGTTAACATAGAAAAGTGTCTTCGAATTTCCTTGTTTTAATGCACTATTTAAAATATACATAGTGTACCCCCTAATTGACCTATAATTATTTCCTGTGGTAGGGTACACTATTACCCTGTAATATAATACCTGGTCCAATTTAAATATTATGGGTCAATATTAAGGTCTGATATTGCGCCTTGCGTTAGTTAACCATTGAAAGATGTCTTTGAATTTTTAAAGCATTATAGATCGCTTATTTCTTCATTTTAAGCTTCTCAGAACACTTTATTTCGCATACGCATACATAGTAAACTTTAGGGTCACGCTGTGTACCCCCTAATTGACCTATAATTATTTCCTGTAATAGGGTACACTATAACCCTGTAATATAATACGTGGTCCAATTTAAAAATTATAGGTCAATATTAAGGTCCGATACCGGGCCGTTAGTTAACATAGAAAAGTGTCTTCGTATTTCCTTGTTTTAATGCACTATTTAAAATATACATAATGTACCCCCTAATTGACCTATTATTATTTCCTGTGGTAGGGTACACTATTACCCTGTAATATAATATCTGGTACAATTTAAATATTATGGGTCAATATTAAGGTTTGATATTGCGCCTTGCGTTAGTTAACCATTGAAAGATGTCTTTGAATTTTTAAAGCATTTTAGAACGCTTATTTCTTCATTTTAAGCTTCTCAGAACACTTTATTTCGCATAGGCATACATAGTAAATTTTAGGGTCACGCTGCGTACCCCCTAAGAGACCTATAATTATTTCCTGTTGTAGGGTACACTATAACCCTGTAATATAATACGTGGTCCAATTTAAAAATTATAGGACAATATTAAGGTCCGATACCGTGCCGTTAGTTAACATAGAAAAATGTCTTCGTATTTCCTTGTTTTAATGCACTATTTAAAATATACATTCTGTACCCCCTAATTGACCTATAATTATTTCCCGTGGAAGGGTACACTATTACCCTGCAATATAATACCTGGTCCAACTAAAATATTATAGGTCAATATTAAGGTCTGATATTGCGCCTTGCGTTAGTTAACCATTGAAAGATGTCTTTGAATTTTTAAAGCATTTTAGAACGCTTATTTCTTCATTTTAAGCTTCTCAGAACACTTTATTTCGCATAGGCAAACATAGTAAACTTTAGGGTCACGCTGTGTACCCCCTAATTGATCTATAATTATTTCCTGTTGTAAGGTACACTATAACCCTGTAATATAATACGTGGTCCAATTTAAAAATTATAGGTCAATATTAAGGTCCGATACCGTGCCGTTAGTTAACATAGAAAAATGTCTTCGTATTTCCTTGTTTTAATGCACTATTTAAAATATACATTGTGTACCCCCTAATTGACCTATAATTATTTCCTGTGGTAGGGTACACTATTACCCTGTAATATAATACCTGGTTCAATTTAAATATTATGGGTCCATATTAAGGTCTGATATCGTGCTCTGCGTTATTTAACCATTGAAAAGAGTCTTTGAATTTTTAAAGCATTTTAGAACGCTTATTTCTTCATTTTAAGCATCTCAGAACACTCTATTTCGCATAGGCATACATAATAAAATTTAGGGTCATGCTGTGTAACCCCTAAATGACCTATAATTATTTCCTGTGGTAGGGTACACTATTACTCTGTAATATAATACGTGGTCCAATTTAAAAATTATAGGTCAATATTAAGGTCCGATACCGTGCCGTTAGTAAACATAGAAAAATGTCTTTGAATTTTTAAAGCATTTTAGAACGCTTATTTCCTCATTTTAAGCTTCTCAGAACACTTTATTTCGCATAGGCATACATAGTAAACTTTAGGGTCACGCTGTGTACCCCCTAATAGACCTATAATTATTTTCTGTGGTAGGGCACACTATCACCCTGTAATATAATACGCGGCCCAATTTAAAAATTATAGGTCAATATTAAGGTCCGATACCGTGCCGTTAGTTAACATAGAAAGGAGTCTTCGAATTTCCTTGTTTTAATGCACTATTTAAAATATACATAGTGTACCCCCTAATTGACCTATAATTATTTCCTGTGGTAGGGTACACTAGTACCCTGTAATATAATACCTGGTCTAATTTAAATATTATGGTTCCATATTAAGGTCTGATATCGCGCCTTGCGTTATTTTACCATTGAAAGATGTCTTTGAATTTTTAAAGCATTTTAGAACGCTTATTTCTTCATTTTAAGCTTCTCAGAACACTCTATTTCGCATAGGCATACATAGTAAACTTTAGGGTCACGCTGTGTACCCCCTAATTGACCTATAATTATTTCCTGTGGTAGGGTACACTATTACCCTGTTATATAGCACGTGGTCCAATTTAAAATCTATAGGTCAATATTAAGGTCCGATACCGTGCCGTTAGTTAGCATAGAAAAGTGTCTTCGTATTTCCTTGTTTTAATGCACTATTTAAAATACACATAGTGTACCCCCTAATTGACCTATAATTATTTCCTAGGGTAGGGTTCACTATTACCCTGTAATATAATACCTGGTCCAATTTAAATATTATGGGTCAATATTAAGGTCTGATATTGCGTCTTGCGTTAGTTAACCATTGAAAGATGTCTTTGAATTTTTAAAGCATTTTAGAACGCTTATTTCTTCATTTTAAGCTTCTCAGAACACTTTATTTCGCATAGGCAAACATAGTAAACTTTAGGGTCACGCTGTGTACCCCCTAATTGATCTATAATTATTACCTGTTGTAGGGTACACTATAACCCTGTAATATAATACGTGGTCCAATTTAAAAATTATAGGACAATATTAAGGTCCGATACCGTGCCGTTAATTAACATAAAAAAATGTCTTCGTATTTCCTTGTTTTAATGCACTATTTAAAATATACATTGTGTACCCCCTAATTGACCTATAATTATTTCCTGTGGTAGGGTACACTATTACCCTGTAATATAATACCTGGTTCAATTTAAATATTATGGGTCCATATTAAGGTCTGATATCGTGCTCTGCGTTATTTAACCATTGAAAAGAGTCTTTGAATTTTTAAAGCATTTTAGAACGCTTATTTCTTCATTTTAAGCATCTCAGAACACTCTATTTCGCATAGGCATACATAATAAAATTTAGGGTCACGCTGTGTAACCCCTAAATGACCTATAATTATTTCCTGTGGTAGGGTACACTATTACTCTGTAATATAATACGTGGTCCAATTTAAAAATTATAGGTCAATATTAAGGTCCGATACCGTGCCGTTAGTAAACATAGAAAAATGTCTTTGAATTTTTAAAGCATTTTAGAACGCTTATTTCCTCATTTTAAGCTTCTCAGAACACTTTATTTCGCATAGGCATACATAGTAAAGTTTAGGGTCACGCTGTGTACCCCCTAATAGACCTATAATTATTTTCTGTGGTAGGGCACACTATCACCCTGTAATATAATACGCGGCCCAATTTAAAAATTATAGGTCAATATTAAGGTCCGATACCGTGCCGTTAGTTAACATAGAAAGGAGTCTTCGAATTTCCTTGTTTTAATGCACTATTTAAAATATACATAGTGTACCCCCTAATTCACCTATAATTATTTCCTGCGGTAGGGTACACTATCACCCTGTAATATAATATGTGGACCAATTTAAATATTATGGGTCAATATTAAGATCTGAAATCGATCTTTACGTTAACATTGAAAAGTGACTTCGCGCTTCCTATCTTTAAAGGGTTTTAAAAGGCGAATTTCCTCGTTTTGAGCAATAGTGAATTAAGTCATTTTTAAGGTCAGATATCGTGCCGTTTGTTAGCATTGAAAAGTGTCTTCGAATTTCCTTGTTTTAATGCACTATTTAAAATATACATAGTGTACCCCCTAATTCACCTATAATTATTTCCCGTGGTAGGGTACACTATTACCCTGCAATATAATACCTGGTCCAACTAAAATATTATAGGTCAATATTAAGTTCTGATATCGCGCCTTGCGTTAGTTAACCATTGAAAGATGTCTTTGAATTTTTAAAGCATTTTAGAAGTCTTATTTCTTCATTTTAAACTTCTCAGAACACTTTATTTCGCATAGGCCTACATTGTAAACTTTAGGGTCACGCTGTGTACCCCCTAATTGACCTATAATTATTTTCTGTGGTAGGGTACACTATCATCCTGTAATATAATACGTGGCCCAATTTAAAAATTATAGGTCAATATTAAGGTCCGATACCGTGCCGTTAGTTAGCATAGAAAAGTGTCTTCGTATTTCCTTGTTTTAATGCACTATTTAAAATACACATAGTGTACCCCCTAATTGACCTATAATTATTTCCTAGGGTAGGGTTCACTATTACCCTGTAATATAATACCTTGTCCAATTTAAATATTATGGATCAATATTAAGGTCTGATATTGCGCCTTGCATTAGTTAACCATTGAAAGATGTCTTTGAATTTTTAAAGCATTTTAGAACGCTTATTTCTTCATTTTAAGCTTCTCAGAACACTTTATTTCGCATACGCATACATAGTAAACTTTAGGGTCACGCTGTGTACCCCCTAATTGACCTATAATTATTTTCTGTGGCAGGGTACACTATCACCCTGTAATATAATAACTGGTCCAATTTAAATATTATAGGTCAATATTAAGGTCTGATATTGCGCCTTGCGTTAGTTAACCATTGAAAGATGTCTTTGAATTTTTAAAGCATTTTAGAACGCTTATTTCTTCATTTTAAGCTTCTCAGAACACTTTATTTCGCATAGGCATACATAGTAAACTTTAGGGTCGCGCTGTGTACCCCCTAAGAGACCTATAATTATTTCCCGTGGTAGAGAACACTATTACCCTGTAATATAATACGTGGTCCAATTTAAAAATTATAGGTCAATATTAAGGTCCGATACCGTGCCGTTAGTTAACATAGAAAATTGTCTTTGAATTTTTAAAGCATTTTAGAACGCTTATTTCCTCATTTTAAGCTTCTCGGAACACTTTGTTTCGCATAGGCATACATAGTAAACTTTAGGGTCACTCTGTGTACCCCCAAATTGACCTATAATTATTTCCTTTGGTAGGGTATACTATAACCCTGTAATATAATACGTGGTCCAATTTAAAAATTATAGATCAATCTTAAGGTCCGATACCGTGCCGTTAGTTAACATAGAAAAGTGTCTTCGTATTTCCTTGTTTTAATGTACTATTTAAAATATACATTGTGTACCCCCTAATTGACCTAGAATTATTTCCTGTGGTAGGGTACACTATTACCCTGTAATATAATACCTGGTTCAATTTAAATATTAGGGGTCCATATTAAGGTCTGATATCGTGCTCTGCGTTATTTAACCATTGAAAGAAGTCTTTGAATTTTTAAAGCATTTTAGAACGCTTATTTCTTCTTTTTAAGATTCTCAGAACACTCTACTTCGCATAGGCATACATAGTAAACTTTAGGGTCACGCTGTGTACCCACTAAATGACCTATAATTATTTCCTGCGGTAGGGTACACTATTACCCTGTAATATAATACATGGTCCAATTTAAAAATTATAGGTCAATATTAAGGTCCGATACCGTGTCGTTAGTTAACATAGAAAAATGTCTTTGAATTTTTAAAGCATTTTAGAACGCTTATTTCCTCATTTTAAGCTTCTCAGAACACTTTATTTCCCATAGGCATACATAGTAAACTTTAGGGTCACTCTGTGTACCCCCTAATTGACCTATAATTATTTCCTGCGGTTGAGTACACTACAACCCTGTAATATAATACGTGGTCCAATTTAAAAATTATAGGTCAATATTAAGGTCCCATACCGTGCCGTTAGTTAACATAGAAAAGTGTCTTTGTATTTCCTTGTTTTAATGCACTATTTAAAATATACATAGTGTACCCCCTTATTGACCTATAATTATTTCCTGTGGTAGGGTACACTATTACCCTGTAATATAATACGTGGTCCAATTTAAAAATTATAGGTCAATATTAAGTTCCGATACCGTGCCGTTAGTTAACATTGAAAAATGTCTTTGAATTTTTAAAGCATTTTAGAACGCTTATTTCTTCATTTTAAACATTTTCAGAACACTTTATTTCGCATAGGCAAACATAGTAAACTTTAGGGTCACGCTGTGTACCCCCTAATTGAAATATAATTATTTTCTGTGGTAGGGTACACTATCACCCTGTAATATAATACGCGGCCCAATTTAAAAATTATAGGTCAATATTAAGGTCCGATACCGTGCCGTTAGTTAACATAGAAAGGAGTCTTCGAATTTCCTTGTTTTAATGCACTATTTAAAATATACATAGTGTACCCCCTAATTGACCTATAATTATTTCCTGTGGTAGGGTACACTAGTACCCTGTAATATAATACCTGGTCTAATTTAAATATTATGGTTCCATATTAAGGTCTGATATCGCGCCGTGCGTTAGTTTACCATTGAAAGATGTCTTTGAATTTTTAAAGCATTTTAGAACGCTTATTTCTTCATTTTAAGCTTCTCAGAACACTTTATTTCACATAGGCATACATAGTAAACTTTAGGGTCACGCTGTGTGCCCCCTAATTGACCTATCATTATTTCCTGTAGAAGTGTACACTATTACCCTGTAATATAATACCTGGACCAACTAAAATATTATAGGCCAATATTAAGATCCCATACCGTGGCGTTAGTTAACATTGAAAAGTGACTTCGCGCTTCCTATCTTTAAAGGGTTTTAAAAGGCGAATTTCCTCGTTTTGAGCAATAGTGAATTAAGTCATTTTTAAGGTCAGATATCGTGCCGTTTGTTAGCATTGAAAAGTGTCTTCGAATTTCCTTGTTTTAATGCACTATTTAAAATATACATAGTGTACCCCCTAATTCACCTATAATTATTTCCTGTGGTAGGGTACACTATTACCCTGCAATATAATACCTGGTCCAATTAAAATATTATAGGTCAATATTAAGGTCCGAAATCGGGCTAACAGTGAAGAGGGACTTCGCGCTTCCTATCTTTAAAGGGTTTTAGAAGGCGAATTTCCTCATTTTAAGCTCTTCCGAACACTTATTTTAGATACGCACACATAGTAAAATAAAAGAACTCATTGTGTTCCCTCTAATTGACATATAATTATTTCCCGTGGAAGGGTACACTATTACCCTGCAATATAATACCTGGTCCAACTAAAATATTATAGGTCAATATTAAGATCTGATATCGCGCCTTGCGTTAGTTAACCATTAAAAGATGTCTTTGAATTTTTAAAGCATTTTAGAAGTCTTATTTCTTCATTTTAAGCTTCTCAGAGCACTTTATTTCACATAGGCATACATAGTAAACTTTAGGGTCACGCTGTGTACCCCCTAATTGACCTATAATTATTTTCTGTGGTAGGGTACACTATTACCCTGTAATATAATACCTGGACCAACTAAAATATTATAGGCCAATATTAAGATCCGATACCGTGGCGTTAGTTAACATTGAAAAGTGTCTTTGAATTTCCTTGTTTTAATGCACTATTTAAAATATACATAGTGTACCCCCTAATTCACCTATAATTATTTCCTGTGGTAGGGTACACTATCACCCTGTAATATAATATGTGGACCAATTTAAATATTATGGGTCAATATTAAGATCTGAAATCGATCTTTACGTTAACATTGAAAAGTGACTTCGCGCTTCCTATCTTTAAAGGGTTTTAAAAGGCGAATTTCCTCGTTTTGAGCAATAGTGAATTAAGTCATTTTTAAGGTCAGATATCGTGCCATGTGTTAGCATTGAAAAGTGTCTTCGAATTTCCTTGTTTTAATGCACTATTTAAAATATACATAGTGTACCCCCTAATTCACCTATAATTATTTCCCGTGGTAGGGTACACTATTACCCTGCAATATAATACCTGGTCCAACTAAAATATTATAGGTCAATATTAAGTTCTGATATCGCGCCTTGCGTTAGTTAACCATTGAAAGATGTCTTTGAATTTTTAAAGCATTTTAGAAGTCTTATTTCTTCATTTTAAACTTCTCAGAACACTTTAATTCGCATAGGCCTACATAGTAAACTTTAGGGTCACGCTGTGTACCCCCTAATTGACCTATAATTATTTTCTGTGGTAGGGTACACTATCATCCTGTAATATAATACGTGGCCCAATTTAAAAATTATAGGTCAATATTAAGGTCCGATACCGTGCCGTTAGTTAGCATAGAAAAGTGTCTTCGTATTTCCTTGTTTTAATGCACTATTTAAAATACACATAGTGTACCCCCTAATTGACCTATAATTATTTCCTAGGGTAGGGTTCACTATTACCCTGTAATATAATACCTTGTCCAATTTAAATATTATGGGTCAATATTAAGGTCTGATATTGCGCCTTGCATTAGTTAACCATTGAAAGATGTCTTTGAATTTTTAAAGCATTTTAGAACGCTTATTTCTTCATTTTAAACTTCTCAGAACACTTTATTTCGCATACGCATACATAGTAAACTTTAGGGTCACGCTGTGTACCCCCTAATTGACCTATAATTATATTCTGTGCCAGGGTACACTATCACCCTGTAATATAATACATGGTCCAATTTAAAAATTATAGGTCAATATTAAGGTCCGATACCGTGTCGTTAGTTAACATAGAAAAATGTCTTTGAATTTTTAAAGCATTTTAGAAGTCTTATTTCTTCATTTTAAGCTTCTCAGAACACTTTATTTCACATAGGCATACATAGTAAACTTTAGGGTCACGCTGTGTGTCCCATAATTGACCTATAATTATTTTCTGTAGAAGTGTACACTATTACCCTGTAATATAATACCTGGACCAACTAAAATATTATAGGCCAATATTAAGATCCGATACCGTGGCGTTAGTTAACATTGAAAAGTGTCTTCGAATTTCCTTGTTTTAATGCACTATTTAAAATATACATAGTGTACCCCCTAATTCACCTATAATTATTTCTTGTTTTAGGGTACACTATTACCCTGCAATATAATACCTGGTCCAATTAAAATATTATAGGTCAATATTAAGGTCCGAAATCGGGCTAACAGTGAAGAGGGACTTCGCGCTTCCTATCTTTAAAGGGTTTTAGAAGGCGAATTTCCTCATTTTAAGCTCTTCCGAACACTTATTTTAGATACGCACACATAGTAAAATACAGGAACTCATTGTGTTAACTCTAATTGACATATAATTATTTCCCGTGGTAGGGTACACTATTACCCTGTAATATAATACCTGGTTCAACTAAAATATTATAGGTCAATATTAAGTTCTGATATCGCGCCTTGCGTTAGTTAACCATTGAAAGATGTCTTTGAATTTTTAAAGCATTTTAGAAGTCTTATTTCTTCATTTTAAGCTTCTCAGAACACTTTATTTCGCATAGGCCTACATAGTAAACTTTAGGGTCACGCTGTGTACCCCCTAATTGACCTATAATTATTTTCTGTGGTAGGGTACACTATCATCCTGTAATATAATACGTGGCCCAATTTAAAAATTATAGGTCAATATTAAGGTCCGATACCGTGCCGTTAGTTAGCATAGAAAAGTGTCTTCGTATTTCTTTGTTTTAATGCACTATTTAAAATACACATAGTGTACCCCCTAATTGACCTATAATTATTTCCTAGGGTAGGGTTCACTATTACCCTGTAATATAATACCTTGTCCAATTTAAATATTATGGGTCAATATTAAGGTCTGATATTGCGCCTTGCATTAGTTAACCATTGAAAGATGTCTTTGAATTTTTAAAGCATTTTAGAACGCTTATTTCTTCATTTTAAGCTTCTCAGAACACTTTATTTCGCATACGCATACATATTAAACTTTAGGGTCACGCTGTGTACCCCCTAATTGAAATATAATTATTTTCTGTGGTAGGGTACACTATCACCCTGTAATATAATACGCGGCCCAATTTAAAAATTATAGGTCAATATTAAGGTCCGATACCGTGCCGTTAGTTAACATAGAAAGGAGTCTTCGAATTTCCTTGTTTTAATGCACTATTTAAAATATACATAGTGTACCCCCTAATTGACCTATAATTATTTCCTGTGGTAGGGTACACTAGTACCCTGTAATATAATACCTGGTCTAATTTAAATATTATGGTTCCATATTAAGGTCTGATATCGCGCCGTGCGTTAGTTTACCATTGAAAGATGTCTTTGAATTTTTAAAGCATTTTAGAACGCTTATTTCTTCATTTTAAGCTTCTCAGAACACTTTATTTCACATAGGCATACATAGTAAACTTTAGGGTCACGCTGTGTGCCCCCTAATTGACCTATCATTATTTCCTGTAGAAGTGTACACTATTACCCTGTAATTTAATACCTGGACCAACTAAAATATTATAGGCCAATATTAAGATCCCATACCGTGGCGTTAGTTAACATTGAAAAGTGACTTCGCGCTTCCTATCTTTAAAGGGTTTTAAAAGGCGAATTTCCTCGTTTTGAGTAATAGTGAATTAAGTCATTTTTAAGGTCAGATATCGTGCCGTTTGTTAGCATTGAAAAGTGTCTTCGAATTTCCTTGTTTTAATGCACTATTTAAAATATACATAGTGTACCCCCTAATTCACCTATAATTATTTCCTGTGGTAGGGTACACTATTACCCTGCAATATAATACCTGGTCCAATTAAAATATTATAGGTCAATATTAAGGTCCGAAATCGGGCTAACAGTGAAGAGGGACTTCGCGCTTCCTATCTTTAAAGGGTTTTAGAAGGCGAATTTCCTCATTTTAAGCTCTTCCGAACACTTATTTTAGATACGCACACATAGTAAAATAAAAGAACTCATTGTGTTCCCTCTAATTGACATATAATTATTTCCCGTGGAAGGGTACACTATTACCCTGCAATATAATACCTGGTCCAACTAAAATATTATAGGTCAATATTAAGATCTGATATCGCGCCTTGCGTTAGTTAACCATTAAAAGATGTCTTTGAATTTTTAAAGCATTTTAGAAGTCTTATTTCTTCATTTTAAGCTTCTCAGAACACTTTATTTCACATAGGCATACATAGTAAACTTTAGGGTCACGCTGTGTGTCCCATAATTGACCTATAATTATTTTTTGTAGAAGTGTACACTATTACCCTGTAATATAATACCTGGACCAACTAAAATATTATAGGCCAATATTAAGATCCGATACCGTGGCGTTAGTTAACATTGAAAAGTGTCTTCGAATTTCCTTGTTTTAATGCACTATTTAAAATATACATAGTGTACCCCCTAATTCACCTATAATTATTTCCTGTTTTAGGGTACACTATTACCCTGCAATATAATACCTGGTCCAATTAAAATATTATAGGTCAATATTAAGGTCCGAAATCGGGCTAACAGTGAAGAGGGACTTCGCGCTTCCTATCTTTAAAGGGTTTTAGAAGGCGAATTTCCTCATTTTAAGCTCTTCCGAACACTTATTTTAGATACGCACACATAGTAAAATACAGGAACTCATTGTGTTAACTCTAATTGACATATAATTATTTCCCGTGGTAGGGTACACTATTACCCTGTAATATAATACCTGGTTCAACTAAAATATTATAGGTCAATATTAAGTTCTGATATCGCGCCTTGCGTTAGTTAACCATTGAAAGATGTCTTTGAATTTTTAAAGCATTTTAGAAGTCTTATTTCTTCATTTTAAGCTTCTCAGAACACTTTATTTCGCATAGGCCTACATAGTAAACTTTAGGGTCACGCTGTGTACCCCCTAATTGACCTATAATTATTTTCTGTGGTAGGGTACACTATCATCCTGTAATATAATACGTGGCCCAATTTAAAAATTATAGGTCAATATTAAGGTCCGATACCGTGCCGTTAGTTAGCATAGAAAAGTGTCTTCGTATTTCCTTGTTTTAATGCACTATTTAAAATACACATAGTGTACCCCCTAATTGACCTATAATTATTTCCTAGGGTAGGGTTCACTATTACCCTGTAATATAATACCTTGTCCAATTTAAATATTATGGGTCAATATTAAGGTCTGATATTGCGCCTTGCATTAGTTAACCATTGAAAGATGTCTTTGAATTTTTAAAGCATTTTAGAACGCTTATTTCTTCATTTTAAGCTTCTCAGAACACTTTATTTCGCATACGCATACATAGTAAACTTTAGGGTCACGCTGTGTACCCCCTAATTGACCTATAATTATTTTCTGTGGCAGGGTACACTATCACCCTGTAATATAATAACTGGTCCAATTTAAATATTATAGGTCAATATTAAGGTCTGATATTGCGCCTTGCGTTAGTTAACCATTGAAAGATGTCTTTGAATTTTTAAAGCATTTTAGAACGCTTATTTCTTCATTTTAAGCTTCTCAGAACACTTTATTTCGCATAGGCATACATAGTAAACTTTAGGGTCGCGCTGTGTACCCCCTAAGAGACCTATAATTATTTCCCGTGGTAGAGAACACTATTACCCTGTAATATAATACGTGGTCCAATTTAAAAATTATAGGTCAATATTAAGGTCCGATACCGTGCCGTTAGTTAACATAGAAAAATGTCTTTGAATTTTCAAAGCATTTTAGAACGCTTATTTCCTCATTTTAAGCTTCTCGGAACACTTTATTTCGCATAGGCATACATAGTAAACTTTAGGGTCACTCTGTGTACCCCCAAATTGACCTATAATTATTTCCTTTGGTAGGGTATACTATAACCCTGTAATATAATACGTGGTCCAATTTAAAAATTATAGGTCAATCTTAAGGTCCGATACCGTGCCGTTAGTTAACATAGAAAAGTGTCTTCGTATTTCCTTGTTTTAATGCACTATTTAAAATATACATTGTGTACCCCCTAATTGACCTAGAATTATTTCCTGTGGTAGGGTAGACTATTACCCTGTAATATAATACCTGGTTCAATTTAAATATTAGGGGTCCATATTAAGGTCTGATATCGTGCTCCGCGTTATTTAACCATTGAAAGAAGTCTTTGAATTTTTAAAGCATTTTAGAACGCTTATTTCTTCATTTTAAGATTCCCAGAACACTCTACTTCGCATAGGCATACATAGTAAACTTTAGGGTCACGCTGTGTACCCACTAAATGACCTATAATTATTTCCTGCGGTAGGGTACACTATTACCCTGTAATATAATACATGGACCAATTTAAAAATTATAGGTCAATATTAAGGTCCGATACCGTGTCGTTAGTTAACATAGAAAAATGTCTTTGAATTTTTAAAGCATTTTAGAACGCTTATTTCCTCATTTTAAGCTTCTCAGAACACTTTATTTCCCATAGGCATACATAGTAAACTTTAGGGTCACTCTGTGTACCCCCTAATTGACCTATAATTATTTCCTGCGGTTGAGTACACTACAACCCTGTAATATAATACGTGGTCCAATTTAAAAATTATAGGTCAATATTAAGGTCCGATACCGTGCCGTTAGTTAACATAGAAAAGTGTCTTTGTATTTCCTTGTTTTAATGCACTATTTAAAATATACATAGTGTACCCCCTTATTGACCTATAATTATTTCCTGTGGTAGGGTACACTATTACCCTGTAATATAATACGTGGTCCAATTTAAAAATTATAGGTCAATATTAAGTTCCGATACCGTGCCGTTAGTTAACATTGAAAAATGTCTTTGAATTTTTAAAGCATTTTAGAACGCTTATTTCTTCATTTTAAACATTTTCAGAACACTTTATTTCGCATAGGCAAACATAGTAAACTTTAGGGTCACGCTGTGTACCCCCTAATTGAAATATAATTATTTTCTGTGGTAGGGTACACTATCACTCTGTAATATAATACGCGGCCCAATTTAAAAATTATAGGTCAATATTAAGGTCCGATACCGTGCCGTTAGTTAACATAGAAAGGAGTCTTCGAATTTCCTTGTTTTAATGCACTATTTAAAATATACATAGTGTACCCCCTAATTGACCTATAATTATTTCCTGTGGTAGGGTACACTAGTACCCTGTAATATAATACCTGGTCTAATTTAAATATTATGGTTCCATATTAAGGTCTGATATCGCGCCGTGCGTTAGTTTACCATTGAAAGATGTCTTTGAATTTTTAAAGCATTTTAGAACGCTTATTTCTTCATTTTAAGCTTCTCAGAACACTTTATTTCACATAGGCATACATAGTAAACTTTAGGGTCACGCTGTGTGCCCCCTAATTGACCTATCATTATTTCCTGTAGAAGTGTACACTATTACCCTGTAATATAATACCTGGACCAACTAAAATATTATAGGCCAATATTAAGATCCCATTCCGTGGCGTTAGTTAACATTGAAAAGTGACTTCGCGCTTCCTATCTTTAAAGGGTTTTAAAAGGCGAATTTCCTCGTTTTGAGCAATAGTGAATTAAGTCATTTTTAAGGTCAGATATCGTGCCGTTTGTTAGCATTGAAAAGTGTCTTCGAATTTCCTTGTTTTAATGCACTATTTAAAATATACATAGTGTACCCCCTAATTCACCTATAATTATTTCCTGTGGTAGGGTACACTATTACCCTGCAATATAATACCTGGTCCAATTAAAATATTATAGGTCAATATTAAGGTCCGAAATCGGGCTAACAGTGAAGAGGGACTTCGCGCTTCCAATCTTTAAAGGGTTTTAGAAGGCGAATTTCCTCATTTTAAGCTCTTCCGAACACTTATTTTAGATACGCACACATAGTAAAATAAAAGAACTCATTGTGTTCCCTCTAATTGACATATAATTATTTCCCGTGGAAGGGTACACTATTACCCTGCAATATAATACCTGGTCCAACTAAAATATTATAGGTCAATATTAAGATCTGATAACGCGCCTTGCGTTAGTTAACCATTAAAAGATGTCTTTGAATTTTTAAAGCATTTTAGAAGTCTTATTTCTTCATTTTAAGCTTCTCAGAACACTTTATTTCACATAGGCATACATAGTAAACTTTAGGGTCACGCTGTGTGTCCCATAATTGACCTATAATTATTTTCTGTAGAAGTGTACACTATTACCCTGTAATATAATACCTGGACCAACTAAAATATTATAGGCCAATATTAAGATCCGATACCGTGGCGTTAGTTAACATTGAAAAGTGTCTTCGAATTTCCTTGTTTTAATGCACTATTTAAAATATACATAGTGTACCCCCTAATTCACCTATAATTATTTCCTGTTTTAGGGTACACTATTACCCTGCAATATAATACCTGGTCCAATTAAAATATTATAGGTCAATATTAAGGTCCGAAATCGGGCTAACAGTGAAGAGGGACTTCGCGCTTCCTATCTTTAAAGGGTATTAGAAGGCGAATTTCCTCATTTTAAGCTCTTCCGAACACTTATTTTAGATACGCACACATAGTAAAATACAGGAACTCATTGTGTTCCCTTTAATTGACATATAATTATTTCCCGTGGTAGGGTACACTATTACCCTGTAATATAATACCTGGTTCAACTAAAATATTATAGGTCAATATCAAGTTCTGATATCGCGCCTTGCGTTAGTTAACCATTGAAAGATGTCTTTGAATTTTTAAAGCATTTTAGAAGTCTTATTTCTTCATTTTAAGCTTCTCAGAACACTTTATTTTGCATAGGCCTACATAGTAAACTTTAGGGTCACGCTGTGTACCCCCTAATTGACCTATAATTATTTTCTGTGGTAGGGTACACTATCATCCTGTAATATAATACGTGGCCCAATTTAAAAATTATAGGTCAATATTAAGGTCCGATACCGTGCCGTTAGTTAACATAGAAAAATGTCTTTGAATTTTTAAAGCATTTTAGAACGCTTATTTCCTCATTTTAAGCTTCTCGGAACACTTTATTTCGCATAGGCATACATAGTAAACTTTAGGGTCACTCTGTGTACCCCCAAATTGACCTATAATTATTTCCTTTGGTAGGGTATACTATAACCCTGTAATATAATACGTGGTCCAATTTAAAAATTATAGGTCAATATTAAGGTCCGATACCGTGCCGTTAGTTAACATAGAAAAGTGTCTTCGTATTTCCTTGTTTTAATGCACTATTTAAAATATACATTGTGTACCCCCTAATTGACCTATAATTATTTCCTGTGGTAGGGTACACTATTACCCTGTAATATAATATCTGGTACAATTTAAATATTATGGGTCAATATTAAGGTTTGATATTGCGCCTTGCGTTAGTTAACCATTGAAAGATGTCTTTGAATTTTTAAAGCATTTTAGAACGCTTATTTCTTCATTTTAAGCTTCTCAGAACACTTTATTTCGCATAGGCATACATAGTAAACTTTAGGGTCACGCTGCGTACCCCCTAAGAGACCTATAATTATTTCCTGTTGTAGGGTACACTATAACCCTGTAATATAATACGTGGTCCAATTTAAAAATTATAGGACAATATTAAGGTCCGATACCGTGCCGTTAGTTAACATAGAAAAATGTCTTCGTATTTCCTTGTTTTAATGCACTATTTAAAATATACATTGTGTACCCCCTAATTGACCTATAATTATTTCCTGTGGTAGGGTACACTATTACATTGTAATATAATACCTGGTTCAATTTAAATATTATGGGTCCATATTAAGGTCTGATATCGTGCTCTGCGTTATTTAACCATTGAAAAGAGTCTTTGAATTTTTAAAGCATTTTAGAACGCTTATTTCTTCATTTTAAGCATCTCAGAACACTCTATTTCGCATAGGCATACATAATAAAATTTAGGGTCACGCTGTGTAACCCCTAAATGACCTATAATTATTTCCTGTGGTAGGGTACACTATTACCCTGTTATATAATACGTGGTCCAATTTAAAAATTATAGGTCAATATTAAGGTCCGATACCGTGCCGTTAGTAAACATAGAAAAATGTCTTTGAATTTTTAAAGCATTTTAGAACGCTTATTTCCTCATTTTAAGCTTCTCAGAACACTTTATTTCGCATAGGCATACATAGTAAACTTTAGGGTCTCGCTGTGTACCCCCTAATTGACCTATAATTATTTCCTGTTGTAGGGTACACTATAACCCTGTAATATAATACGTGGTCTAATTTAAAAATTATAGGTCAATATTAAGGTCCGATACCGTGCCGTTAGTTAACATAGAAAAGTGTCTTCGAATTTCCTTGTTTTAATGCACTATTTAAAATATACATAGTGTACCCCCTAATTGACCTATAATTATTTCCTGTGGTAGGGTACACTATTACCCTGTAATATAATACCTGGTCCAATTTAAATATTATGGGTCAATATTAAGGTCTGATATTGCGCCTTGCGTTAGTTAACCATTGAAAGATGTCTTTGAATTTTTAAAGCATTTTAGAACGCTTATTTCTTCATTTTAAGCTTCACAGAACACTTTATTTCGCATACGCATACATAGTAAACTTTAGGGTCACGCTGTGTACCCCCTAATTGACCTATAATTATTTCCTGTAATAGGGTACACTATAACCGTGTAATATAATACGTGGTTCAATTTAAAAATTATAGGTCAATATTAAGGTCCGATACCGGGCCGTTAGTTAACATAGAAAAGTGTCTTCGTATTTCCTTGTTTTAATGCACTATTTAAAATATACATAGTGTACCCCCTAATTGACCTATAATTATTTCCTGTGGTAGGGTACACTATTACCCTGTAATATAATATCTGGTACAATTTAAATTTTATGGGTCAATATTAAGGTTTGATATTGCGCCTTGCGTTAGTTAACCATTGAAAGATGTCTTTGAATTTTTAAAGCATTTTAGAACGCTTATTTCTTCATTTTATGCTTCTCAGAACACTTTATTTCGCATAGGCATACATAATAAACTTTAGGGTCACGCTGCGTACCCCCTAAGAGACCTATAATTATTTCCCGTGGTAGGGTACACTATTACCCTGTAATATAATACCTGGTCCAACTAAAATATTATAGGTCAATATTAAGGTCTGATATCGCGCCTTGCGTTAGTTAACCATTGAAAGATGTCTTTGAATTTTTAAAGCATTTCAGAAGTCTTATTTCTTCATTTTAAGCTTCTCAGAACACTTTATTTCACATAGGCATACATAGTAAACTTTAGAGTCACGCTGTGTGCCCCCTAATTGACCTATAATCATTTCCTGTAGAAGTGTACACTATTACCCTGTAATATAATATGTTTTCCAATTTAAATATTATGGGTCAATATTAAGATCTGAAATCGATCTTTACGTTAACATTGAAAAGTGACTTCGCGCTTCCTATCTTTAAAGGGTTTTAGAAGGCGAATTTCCGCGTTTTGATCAATAGTGAATTAAGTCATTTTTAAGGTCAGATATCGTGCCGTTTGTTAGCATTGAAAAGTGTCTTCGAATTTCCTTGTTTTAATGCACTATTTAAAATATACATAGTGTACCCCCTAATTCACCTATAATTATTTCCTCTGGTAGGGTAAACTATTAACCTGCAATATAACACCTGGTCCAATTAAAATATTATAGGTCAATATTAAGGTCCGAAATCGGGCTAACAGTTAAGAGGGACTTCGCGCTTCCATTCTTTAAAGGGTTTTAGAAGGCGAATTTCCTCATTTTAAGCTCTTCCGGACACTTATTTTAGATACGCACACATAGTAAAATACAGGAACTCATTGTGTTCCCTCTAATTGACATATAATTATTTCCCGTGGTAGGGTACACTATTACCCTGCAATATAATACCTGGTCCAACTAAAATATTATAGGTCAATATTAAGGTCTGATATCGCGCCTTGCGTTAGTTAACCATTGAAAGATGTCTTTGAATTTTTAAAGCATTTTAGAAGTCTTAATTCTTCATTTTAAGCTTCTCAGAGCACTTTATTTCACATAGGCATACATAGTAAACTTTAGGGTCACGCTGTGTGCCCCTAATTGACCTATAATTATTTCCTGTAGAAGTGTACACTAATACCCTGTAATATAATACCTGGACCAACTAAAATATTATAGTCCAATATTAAGATCCGATACCGTGGCGTTAGTTAACATTGAAAAGTGTCTTTGAATTTCCTTGTTTTAATGCACTATTTAAAATATACATAGTGTACCCCCTAATTCACCTATAATTATTTCCTGTGGTAGGGTACACTATCACCCTGTAATATAATATGTGGACCAATTTAAATATTATGGGTCAATATTAAGATCTGAAATCGATCTTTACGTTAACATTGAAAAGTGACTTCGCGCTTCCTATCTTTAAAGGGTTTTAAAAGGCGAATTTCCTCGTTTTGAGCAATAGTGAATTAAGTCATTTTTAAGGTCAGATATCGTGCCGTTTGTTAGCAGTGAAAAGTGTCTTCGAATTTCCTTGTTTTAATGCACTATTTAAAATATACATAGTGTACCCCCTAATTCACCTATAATTATTTCTTGTGGTAGGGTACACTATTACCCTGTAATATAATACGTGGTCCAATTTAAAAATTATAGGTCAATATTAAGTTCCGATACCGTGTCGTTAGTTAACATTGAAAAATATCTTTGAATTTTTAAAGCATTTTAGAACGCTTATTTCCTCATTTTAAGCTTCTCAGAACTCTTTATTTCGCATAGGCATACATAGTAAACTTTAGGGTCACGCTGTGTACCCCCTAATTGACCTATAATTATTTCCTGTAATAGGGTACACTATAACCCTGTAATATAATACGTGGTCCAATTTAAAAATTATAGGTCAATATTAAGGTCCGATACCGGGCCGTTAGTTAACATAGAAAAGTGTCTTCGTATTTCCTTGTTTTAATGCACTATTTTAAATATACATAGTGTACCCCCTAATTGACCTATAATTATTTCCTGTGGTAGGGTACACTATTACCCTGTAATATAATATCTGGTACAATTTAAATATTATGGGTCAATATTAAGGTTTGATATTGCGCCTTGCGTTAGTTAACCATTGAAAGATGTCTTTGAATTTTTAAAGCATTTTAGAACGCTTATTTCTTCATTTTAAGCATCTCAGAACACTCTATTTCGCATAGGCATACATAATAAAATTTAGGGTCACGCTGTGTAACCCCTAAATGACCTATAATTATTTCCTGTGGTAGGGTACACTATTACCCTGTAATATAATACGTGGTCCAATTTAAAAATTATAGGTCAATATTAAGGTCCGATACCGTGCCGTTAGTAAACATAGAAAAATGTCTTTGAATTTTTAAAGCATTTTAGAACGCTTATTTCCTCATTTTAAGCTTCTCAGAACACTTTATTTCGCATAGGCATACATAGTAAACTTTAGGGACACGCTGTGTACCCCCTAATTGACCTATAATTATTTCCTGTTGTAGGGTACACTATATCCCTGTAATATAATACGTGGTCTAATTTAAAAATTATAGGTCAATATTAAGGTCCGATACCGTGCCGTTAGTTAACATAGAAAAGTGTCTTCGAATCTCCTTGTTTTAATGCACTATTTAAAATATACATAGTGTACCCCCTAATTGACCTATAATTATTTCCTGTGGTTGGGTACACTATTACCCTGTAATATAATACCTGGTCCAATTTAAATATTATGGGTCAATATTAAGGTCTGATATTGCGCCTTGCGTTAGTTAACCATTGAAAGATGTCTTTGAATTTTTAAAGCATTTTAGAACGCTTATTTCTTCATTTTAAGCTTCTGAGAACACTTTATTTCGCATACGCATACATAGTAAACTTTAGGGTCACGCTGTGTACCCCCTAATTGACCTATAATTATTTCCAGATATAGGGTACACTATTACCCTGTAATATAATGCGTGGTACAATTTAAAAATTATAGGTCAATATTAAGGTCCGATACCGTGCCGTTAGTTAACATAGAAAAGTGTCTTCGTATTTCCTTGTTTTAATGCACTATTTAAAATATACATAGTGTACCTCCTAATTGACCTATAATTATTTCCATTGGTAGGGTACACTATTACCCTGTAATATAATACCTGGTCCAATTTAAATATTATGGGTCAATATTAAGGTCTGATATTGCGCCTTGCGTTAGTTAACCATTGAAAGATGTCTTTGAATTTTTAAAGCATTTTAGAACGCTTATTTCTTCATTTTAAGCTTCTCAGAACACTCTATTTCGCATACGCATACATAGTAAAATTTAGGGTCACACTGTGTACCCCCTAAATGACCTATAATTATTTCCTGTGAAAGGGTACACTATTACCCTGTAATATAATACGTGGTCCAATTTAAAAATTATAGGTCAATATTAAGTTCCGATACCGTGCCGTTAGTTAACATTGAAAAATATCTTTGAATTTTTAAAGCATTTTAGAACGCTTATTTCCTCATTTTAAGCTTCTCAGAACACTTTATTTCGCATAGGCATACATAGTAAACTTTAGGGTCACGCTGTGTACCCCCTAATTGACCTATAATTATTTCCTGTGATAGGGTACACTATAACCCTGTAATATAATACGTGGTCCAATTTAAAAATTATAGGTCAATATTAAGGTCCGATACCGGGCCGTTAGTTAACATAGAAAAGTGTCTTCGTATTTCCTTGTTTTAATGCACTATTTAAAATATACATAGTGTACCCCCTAATTGACCTCTTATTATTTCCTGTGGTAGGGTACACTATTACCCTGTAATATAATATCTGGTACAATTTAAATATTATGGGTCAATATTAAGGTTTGATATTGCGCCTTGCGTTAGTTAACCATTGAAAGATGTCTTTGAATTTTTAAAGCATTTTAGAACGCTTATTTCTTCATTTTAAGCTTCTCAGAACACTTTATTTCGCATAGGCATACATAGTAAACTTTAGGGTCACGCTGCGTACCCCCTAAGAGACCTATAATTATTTCCCGAGGTAGGGAACACTATTACCCTGTAATATAATGCGTGGTCCAATTTAAAAATTATAGGTCAATATTAAGGTCCGATACCGTGCCGTTAGTTAACATAGAAAAATGTCTTTGAATTTTTAAAGCATTTTAGAACGCTTATTTCCTCATTTTAAGCTTCTCAGAACACTTATTTTCGATACGCACACATAGTAAGATACAGGAACTCATTGTGTTCCCTCTTATTGACATATAATTATTTCCCGTGGTAGGGTACACTATTACCCTGTAATATAATACCTGGTCCAACTAAAATATTATAGGTCAATATTAAGGTCTGATATCGCGCCTTGCGTTAGTTAACCATTGAAAGATGTCTTTGAATTTTTAAAGCATTTCAGAAGTCTTATTTCTTCATTTTAAGCTTCTCAGAACACTTTATTTCACATAGGCATACATAGTAAACTTTAGAGTCACGCTGTGTGCCCCCTAATTGACCTATAATCATTTCCTGTAGAAGTGTACACTATTACCCTGTAATATAATATGTTTTCCAATTTAAATATTATGGGTCAATATTAAGATCTGAAATCGATCTTTACGTTAACATTGAAAAGTGACTTCGCGCTTCCTATCTTTAAAGGGTTTCAGAAGGCGAATTTCCGCGTTTTGATCAATAGTGAATTAAGTCATTTTTAAGGTCAGATATCGTGCCGTTTGTTAGCATTGAAAAGTGTCTTCGAATTTCCTTGTTTTAATGCACTATTTAAAATATACATAGTGTACCCCCTAATTCACCTATAATTATTTCCTCTGGTAGGGTACACTATTAACCTGCAATATAACACCTGGTCCAATTAAAATATTATAGGTCAATATTAAGGTCCGAAATCGGGATAACAGTGAAGAGGGACTTCGCGCTTCCATTCTTTAAAGGGTTTTAGAAGGCGAATTTCCTCATTTTAAGCTCTTCCGGACACTTATTTTAGATACGCACACATAGTAAAATACAGGAACTCATTGTGTTCCCTCTAATTGACATATAATTATTTCCCGTGGTAGGGTACACTATTACCCTGCAATATAATACCTGGTCCAACTAAAATATTATAGGTCAATATTAAGGTCTGATATCGCGCCTTGCGTTAGTTAACCATTGAAAGATGTCTTTGAATTTTTAAAGCATTTTAGAAGTCTTATTTCTTCATTTTAAGCTTCTCAGAGCACTTTATTTCACATAGGCCTACATAGTAAACTTTAGGGTCACGCTGTGTACCCCCTAATTGACCTATAATTATTTTCTGTGGTAGGGTACACTATCATCCTGTAATATAATACGTGGCCCAATTTAAAAATTATAGGTCAATATTAAGGTCCGATACCGTGCCGTTAGTTAGCATAGAAAAGTGTCTTCGTATTTCCTTGTTTTAATGCACTATTTAAAATACACATAGTGTACCCCCTAATTGACCTATAATTATTTCCTAGGGTAGGGTTCACTATTACCCTGTAATATAATACCTTGTCCAATTTAAATATTATGGGTCAATATTAAGGTCTGATATTGCGCCTCGCATTAGTTAACCATTGAAAGATGTCTTTGAATTTTTAAAGCATTTTAGAACGCTTATTTCTTCATTTTAAGCTTCTCAGAACACTTTATTTCGCATACGCATACATAGTAAACTTTAGGGTCACGCTGTGTACCCCCTAATTGACCTATAATTATTTTCTGTGGCAGGGTACACTATCACCCTGTAATATAATAACTGGTCCAATTTAAATATTATAGGTCAATATTAAGGTCTGATATTGCGCCTTGCGTTAGTTAACCATTGAAAGATGTCTTTGAATTTTTAAAGCATTTTAGAACGCTTATTTCTTCATTTTAAGCTTCTCAGAACACTTTATTTCGCATAGGCATACATAGTAAACTTTAGGGTCGCGCTGTGTACCCCCTAAGAGACCTATAATTATTTCCCGTGGTAGAGAACACTATTACCCTGTAATATAATACGTGGTCCAATTTAAAAATTATAGGTCAATATTAAGGTCCGATACCATGCCGTTAGTTAACATAGAAAAATGTCTTTGAATTTTTAAAGCATTTTAGAACGCTTATTTCCTCATTTTAAGCTTCTCGGAACACTTTATTTCGCATAGGCATACATAGTAAACTTTAGGGTCACTCTGTGTACCCCCAAATTGACCTATAATTATTTCCTTTGGTAGGGTATACTATAACCCTGTAATATAATACGTGGTCCAATTTAAAAATTATAGGTCAATCTTAAGGTCCGATACCGTGCCGTTAGTTAACATAGAAAAGTGTCTTCGTATTTCCTTGTTTTAATGCACTATTTAAAATATACATTGTGTACCCCCTAATTGACCTAGAATTATTTCCTGTGGTAGGGTACACTATTACCCTGTAATATAATACCTGGTTCAATTTAAATATTAGGGGTCCATATTAAGGTCTGATATCGTGCTCCGCGTTATTTAACCATTGAAAGAAGTCTTTGAATTTTTAAAGCATTTTAGAACGCTTATTTCTTCATTTTAAGATTCCCAGAACACTCTACTTCGCATAGGCATACATAGTAAACTTTAGGGTCACGCTGTGTACCCACTAAATGACCTATAATTATTTCCTGCGGTAGGGTACACTATTACCCTGTAATATAATACATGGTCCAATTTAAAAATTATAGGTCAATATTAAGGTCCGATACCGTGTCGTTAGTTAACATAGAAAAATGTCTTCGAATTTTTAAAGCATTTTAGAACGCTTATTTCCTCATTTTAAGCTTCTCAGAACACTTTATTTCCCATAGGCATACATAGTAAACTTTAGGGTCACTCTGTGTACCCCCTAATTGACCTATAATTATTTCCTGCGGTTGAGTACACTACAACCCTGTAATATAATACGTGGTCCAATTTAAAAATTATAGGTCAATATTAAGGTCCGATACCGTGCCGTTAGTTAACATAGAAAAGTGTCTTTGTATTTCCTTGTTTTAATGCACTATTTAAAATATACATAGTGTACCCCCTTATTGACCTATAATTATTTCCTGTGGTAGGGTACACTATTACCCTGTAATATAATACGTGGTCCAATTTAAAAATTATAGGTCAATATTAAGTTCCGATACCGTGCCGTTAGTTAACATTGAAAAATGTCTTTGAATTTTTAAAGCATTTTAGAACGCTTATTTCTTCATTTTAAACATTTTCAGAACACTTTATTTCGCATAGGCAAACATAGTAAACTTTAGGGTCACGCTGTGTACCCCCTAATTGAAATATAATTATTTTCTGTGGTAGGGTACACTATCACTCTGTAATATAATACGCGGCCCAATTTAAAAATTATAGGACAATATTAAGGTCCGATACCGTGCCGTTAGTTAACATAGAAAGGAGTCTTCGAATTTCCTTGTTTTAATGCACTATTTAAAATATACATAGTGTACCCCCTAATTGACCTATAATTATTTCCTGTGGTAGGGTACACTAGTACCCTGTAATATAATACCTGGTCTAATTTAAATATTATGGTTCCATATTAAGGTCTGATATCGCGCCGTGCGTTAGTTTACCATTGAAAGATGTCTTTGAATTTTTAAAGCATTTTAGAACGCTTATTTCTTCATTTTAAGCTTCTCAGAACACTTTATTTCACATAGGCATACATAGTAAACTTTAGGGTCACGCTGTGTGCCCCCTTATTGACCTATCATTATTTCCTGTAGAAGTGTACACTATTACCCTGTAATATAATACCTGGACCAACTAAAATATTATAGGCCAATATTAAGATCCCATTCCGTGGCGTTAGTTAACATTGAAAAGTGACTTCGCGCTTCCTATCTTTAAAGGGTTTTAAAAGGCGAATTTCCTCGTTTTGAGCAATAGTGAATTAAGTCATTTTTAAGGTCAGATATCGTGCCGTTTGTTAGCATTGAAAAGTGTCTTCGAATTTCTTTGTTTTAATGCACTATTTAAAATATACATAGTGTACCCCCTAATTCACCTATAATTATTTCCTGTGGTAGGGTACACTATTACCCTGCAATATAATACCTGGTCCAATTAAAATATTATAGGTCAATATTAAGGTCCGAAATCGGGCTAACAGTGAAGAGGGACTTCGCGCTTCCAATCTTTAAAGGGTTTTAGAAGGCGAATTTCCTCATTTTAAGCTCTTCCGAACACTTATTTTAGATACGCACACATAGTAAAATAAAAGAACTCATTGTGTTCCCTCTAATTGACATATAATTATTTCCCGTGGAAGGGTACACTATTACCCTGCAATATAATACCTGGTCCAACTAAAATATTATAGGTCAATATTAAGATCTGATAACGCGCCTTGCGTTAGTTAACCATTAAAAGATGTCTTTGAATTTTTAAAGCATTTTAGAAGTCTTATTTCTTCATTTTAAGCTTCTCAGAACACTTTATTTCACATAGGCATACATAGTAAACTTTAGGGTCTCGCTGTGTGTCCCATAATTGACCTATAATTATTTTCTGTAGAAGTGTACACTATTACCCTGTAATATAATACCTGGACCAACTAAAATATTATAGGCCAATATTAAGATCCGATACCGTGGCGTTAGTTAACATTGAAAAGTGTCTTCGAATTTCCTTGTTTTAATGCACTATTTAAAATATACATAGTGTACCCCCTAATTCACCTATAATTATTTCCTGTTTTAGGGTACACTATTACCCTGCAATATAATACCTGGTCCAATTAAAATATTATAGGTCAATATTAAGGTCCGAAATCGGGCTAACAGTGAAGAGGGACTTCGCGCTTCCTATCTTTAAAGGGTATTAGAAGGCGAATTTCCTCATTTTAAGCTCTTCCGAACACTTATTTTAGATACGCACACATAGTAAAATACAGGAACTCATTGTGTTCCCTTTAATTGACATATAATTATTTCCCGTGGTAGGGTACACTATTACCCTGTAATATAATACCTGGTTCAACTAAAATATTATAGGTCAATATCAAGTTCTGATATCGCGCCTTGCGTTAGTTAACCATTGAAAGATGTCTTTGAATTTTTAAAGCATTTTAGAAGTCTTATTTCTTCATTTTAAGCTTCTCAGAACACTTTATTTTGCATAGGCCTACATAGTAAACTTTAGGGTCACGCTGTGTACCCCCTAATTGACCTATAATTATTTTCTGTGGTAGGGTACACTATCATCCTGTAATATAATACGTGGCCCAATTTAAAAATTATAGGTCAATATTAAGGTCCGATACCGTGCCGTTAGTTAACATAGAAAAATGTCTTTGAATTTTTAAAGCATTTTAGAACGCTTATTTCCTCATTTTAAGCTTCTCGGAACACTTTATTTCGCATAGGCATACATAGTAAACTTTAGGGTCACTCTGTGTACCCCCAAATTGACCTATAATTATTTCCTTTGGTAGGGTATACTATAACCCTGTAATATAATACGTGGTCCAATTTAAAAATTATAGGTCAATATTAAGGTCCGATACCGTGCCGTTAGTTAACATAGAAAAGTGTCTTCGTATTTCCTTGTTTTAATGCACTATTTAAAATATACATTGTGTACCCCCTAATTGACCTATAATTATTTCCTGTGGTAGGGTACACTATTACCCTGTAATATAATACCTGGTTCAATTTAAATATTAGGGGTCCATATTAAGGTCTGATATCGTGCTCTGCGTTATTTAACCATTGAAAGAAGTCTTTGAATTTTTAAAGCATTTTAGAACGCTTATTTCTTCATTTTAAGATTCTCAGAACACTCTACTTCGCATACGCATACATAGTAAACTTTAGGGTCACGCTGTGTACCCACTAAATGACCTATAATTATTTCCTGCGGTAGGGTACACTATTACCCTGTAATATAATACGTGGTCCAATTTAAAAATTATAGGTCAATATTAAGGTCCGATACCGTGTCGTTAGTTAACATAGAAAAATGTCTTTGAATTTTTAAAGCATTTTAGAACGCTTATTTCCTCATTTTAAGCTTCTCAGAACACTTTATTTCGCATAGGCATACATAGTAAACTTTAGGGTCACTCTGTGTACCCCCTAATTGACCTATAATTATTTCCTGCGGTTGAGTACACTACAACCCTGTAATATAATACGTGGTCCAATTTAAAAATTATAGGTCAATATTAAGGTCCGATACCGTGCCGTTAGTTAACATAGAAAAGTGTCTTTGTATTTCCTTGTTTTAATGCACTATTTAAAATATACATAGTGTACCCCCTGATTGACCTATAATTATTTCCTGTGGTAGGGTACACTATTACCCTGTAATATAATACGTGGTCCAATTTAAAAATTATAGGTCAATATTAAGTTCCGATACCGTGCCGTTAGTTAACATTGAAAAATGTCTTTGAATTTTTAAAGCATTTTAGAACGCTTATTTCCTCATTTTAAGCTTCTCAGAACACTTTATTTCGCATAGGCATACATAGTAAACTTTAGGGTCACGCTGTGTACCCCCTAATTGACCTATAATTATTTCCTGTAATAGGGTACACTATAACCCTGTAATATAATACGTGGTCCAATTTAAAAATTATAGGTCAATATTAAGGTCCGATACCGGGCCGTTAGTTAACATTGAAAAGTGTCTTCGTATTTCCTTGTTTTAATGCACTATTTTAAATATACATAGTGTACCCCCTAATTGACCTATAATTATTTCCTGTGGTAGGGTACACTATTACCCTGTAATGTAATATCTGGTACAATTTAAATATTATGGGTCAATATTAAGGTTTGATATTGCGCCTTGCGTTAGTTAACCATTGAAAGATGTCTTTGAATTTTTAAAGCATTTTAGAACGCTTATTTCTTCATTTTAAGCTTCTCAGAACACTTTATTTCACATAGGCATACATAGTAAACTTTAGGGTCACGCTGCGTACCCCCTAAGAGACCTATAATTATTTCCCGAGGTAGGGAACACTATTACCCTGTAATATAATGCGTGGTCCAATTTAAAAATTATAGGTCAATATTAAGGTCCGATACCGTGCCGTTAGTTAACATAGAAAAATGTCTTTAAATTTTTAAAGCATTTTAGAACGCTTATTTCCTCATTTTAAGCTTCTCAGAACACTTATTTTAGATACGCACGCATAGTAAAATACAGGAACTCATTGTGTTCCCTCTTATTGACATATAATTATTTCCCGTGGTAGGGTACACTATTACCCTGTAATATAATACCTGGTCCAACTAAAATATTATAGGTCAATATTAAGGTCTGATATCGCGCCTTGCTTTAGTTAACCATTGAAAGATGTCTTTGAATTTTTAAAGCATTTTAGAAGTCTTATTTCTTCATTTTAAGCTTCTCAGAACACTTTATTTCACATAGGCATACATAGTAAACTTTAGGGTCACGCTGTGTGTCCCATAATTGACCTATAATTATTTTCTGTAGAAGTGTACACTATTACCCTGTAGTATAATACCTGGACCAACTAAAATATTATAGGCCAATATTAAGATCCGATACCGTGGTGTTAGTTAACATTGAAAAGTGTCTTCGAATTTCCTTGTTTTAATGCACTATTTAAAATATACATAGTGTACCCCCTAATTCTCCTATAATTATTTCCTGTTTTAGGGTACACTATTACCCTGCAATATAATACCTGGTCCAATTAAAATATTATAGGTCAATATTAAGGTCCGAAATCGGGCTAACAGTGAAGAGGGACTTCGCGCTTCCTATCTTTAAAGGGTTTTAGAAGGCGAATTTCCTCATTTTAAGCTCTTCCGAACACTTATTTTAGATACGCACACATAGTAAAATACAGGAACTCATTGTGTTCCCTCTAATTGACACATAATTATTTCCCGTGGTAGGGTACACTATTACCCTGTAATATAATACCTGGTTCAACTAAAATATTATAGGTCAATATTAAGTTCTGATATCGCGCCTTGCGTTAGTTAACCATTGAAAGATGTCTTTGAATTTTTAAAGCATTTTAGAAGTCTTATTTCTTCATTTTAAGCTTCTCAGAACACTTTATTTCACATAGGCATACATAGTAAACTTTAGCGTCACGCTGTGTGCCCCTTAATTGACCTATAATTATTTCCTGTAGAAGTGTACACTATTAACCTGTAATATAATACCTGGACCAACTAAAATATTATTGGCCAATATTAAGATCCGATACCGTGGCGTTAGTTAACATTGAAAAGTGTCTTTGAATTTCCTTGTTTTAATGCACTATTTAAAATATACATAGTGTACCCCCTAATTCTCCTATAATTATTTCCTGTGGTAGGGTACACTATCACCCTGTAATATAATATGTGGACCAATTTAAATATTATGGGTCAATATTAAGATCTAAAATCGATCTTTACGTTAACATTGAAAAGTGACTTCGCGCTTCCTATCTTTAAAGGGTTTTAGAAGGCGAATTTCCTCGTTTTGAGCAATAGTGAATTAAGTCATTTTTAAGGTCAGATATCGTGCCGTTTGTTAGCATTGAAAAGTGTCTTCGAATTTCCTTGTTTTAATGCACTATTTAAAATATACATAGTGTACCCCCTAATTCACCTATAATTATTTCCCGTGGTAGGGTACACTATTACCCTGCAATATAATACCTGGTCCAATTAAATTATTATAGTTCAATATTAAGGTCCGAAATCGGGCTAACGGTGAAGAGGGACTTCGCGCTTCCAATCTTTAAAGGGTTTTAGAATGCGAATTTCCTCATTTTAAGCTCTTCCGAACACTTATTTTAGATACGCACACATAGTAAAATAAAGGAACTCATTGTGTTCCCTCTAATTGACATATAATTATTTCCCGTGGTAGGGTACACTATTATCCTGTAATATAATACCTGGTCCAACTAAAATATTATAGGTCAATATTAAGGTCTGATATCGCGCCTTGGGTAAGTTAACCATTGAAAGATGTATTTGAATTTTTAAAGCATTTTAGAAGTCTTATTTCTTCATTTTAAGCTTCTCAGAACACTTTATTTCACATAGGCATACATAGTAAACTTTAGGGTCACGCTGTGTGCCCCCTAATTGACCTATCATTATTTCCTGTAGAAGTGTACACTATTACCCTGTAATATAATACCTGGACCAACTAAAATATTATAGGCCAATATTAAGATCCGATACCGTGGCGTTAGCTAACATTGAAAAGTGACTTCGCGCTTCCTATCTTTAAAGGGTTTTAAAAGGCGAATTTCCTCGTTTTGAGCAATAGTGAATTAAGTCATTTTTAAGGTCAGATATCGTGCCGTTTGTTAGCATTGAAAAGTGTCTTCGAATTTCCTTGTTTTAATGCACTATTTAAAATATGCATAGTGTACCCCCTAATTCACCTATAATTATTTCCTGTGGTAGGGTACACTATTACCCTGCAATATAATACCTGGTCCAATTAAAATATTATAGGTCAATATTAAGGTCCGAAATCGGGCTAACAGTGAAGAGGGACTTCGCGCTTCCAATCTTTAAAGGGTTTTAGAAGGCGAATTTCCTCATTTTAAGCTCTTCCGAACACTTATTTTAGATACGCACACATAGTAAAATAAAAGAACTCATTGTGTTCCCTCTAATTGACATATAATTATTTCCCGTGGAAGGGTACACTATTACCCTGCAATATAATACCTGGGCCAACTAAAATATTATAGGTCAATATTAAGATCTGATATCGCGCCTTGCGTTAGTTAACTATTAAAAGATGTCTTTGAATTTTTAAAGCATTTTAGAAGTCTTATTTCTTCATTTTAAGCTTCTCAGAACACTTTATTTCACATAGGCATACATAGTAAACTTTAGGGTCACGCTGTGTACCCCCTAATTGACCTATAATTATTTTCTATGGTAGGGTACACTATCATCCTGTAATATAATACGTGGCCCAATTTAAAAATTATAGGTCAATATTAAGGTCCGATACCGTGCCGTTAGTTAGCATAGAAAAGTGTCTTCGTATTTCCTTGTTTTAATGCACTATTTAAAATACACATAGTGTACCCCCTAATTGACCTATAATTATTTCCTAGGGTAGGGTTCACTATTACCCTGTAATATAATACCTTGTCCAATTTAAATATTATGGATCAATATTAAGGTCTGATATTGCGCCTTGCATTAGTTAACCATTGAAAGATGTCTTTGAATTTTTAAAGCATTTTAGAACGCTTATTTCTTCATTTTAAGCTTCTCAGAACACTTTATTTCACATAGGCATACATAGTAAACTTTAGGGTCACGCTGTGTACCCCCTAATTGACCTATAATTATTTTCTGTGGCAGGGTACACTATCACCCTGTAATATAATAACTGGTCCAATTTAAATATTATAGGTCAATATTAAGGTCTGATATTGCGCCTTGCGTTAGTTAACCATTGAAAGATGTCTTTGAATTTTTAAAGCATTTTAGAACGCTTATTTCTTCATTTTAAGCTTCTCAGAACACTTTATTTCGCATAGGCATACATAGTAAACTTTAGGGACACGCTGTGTACCCCCTAAGAGACCTATAATTATTTCCCGTGGTAGAGAACACTATTACCCTGTAATATAATACGTGGTCCAATTTAAAAATTATAGGTCAATATTAAGGTCCGATACCGTGTCGTTAGTTAACATAGAAAAATGTCTTTGAATTTTTAAAGCATTTTAGAACGCTTATTTCCTCATTTTAAGCTTCTCAGAACACTTTATTTCGCATAGGCATACATAGTAAACTTTAGGGTCACTCTGTGTACCCCTAATTGACCTATAATTATTTCCTGCGGTTGAGTACACTACAACCCTGTAATATAATACGTGGTCCAATTTAAAAATTATAGGTCAATATTAAGGTCCGATACCGTGCCGTTAGTTAACATAGAAAAGTTTCTTCGTATTTCCTTGTTTAAATGCACTATTTTAAATATACATAGTGTACCCCCTAATTGACCTATAATTATTTCCTGTGGTAGGGTACACTATTACCCTGTAATATAATACATGGTCCAATTTAAATATTATGGGTCAATATTAAGGTCTGATATTGCGCCTTGCGTTAGTTAACCATTGAAAGATGTCTTTGAATTTTTAAAGCATTTTAGAACGCTTATTTCTTTATTTTAAGCTTCTCAGAACACTTTATTTCGCATACGCATACATAGTAAACTTTAGGGTCACGCTGTGTACCCCCTAATTGACCTATAATTATTTCCTGAGGTAGGGTACACTATTATCCTGTAATATAAGACGTGGTACAATTTAAAAATTATAGGACAATATTAAGGTCCGATACCGTGCCGTTAGTTAACATAGAAAAGTGTCTTTGTATTTCCTTGTTTTAATGCACTATTTAAAATATACATAGTGTACCCCCTAATTGACCTATAATTATTTCCTTTGGTAGGGTACACTATTACCCTGTAATATAATACCAGGTTCAATTTAAATATAATGGGTCAATATTAAGGTCTGATATTGCGCCTTGCGTTAGTTAACCATTAAAAGATGTCTTTGAATTTTTAAAGCATTTTAGAACGCTTATTTCTTCATTTTAAGCTTCTCAGAACACTCTATTCCGCATACGCATACATAGAAAAATTTAGGGTCACACTGTGTACCCCCTAAATAACCTATAATTATTTCCTGTGGTAGGGTACACTATTACCCTGTAATATAATACGTGGTCCAATTTAAAAATTATAGGTCAATATTAAGTTCCGATACCGTGCCGTTAGTTAACATTGAAAAATGTCTTTGAATTTTTAAAGCATTTTAGAACGCTTATTTCTTCATTTTAAACATTTTCAGAACACTTTATTTCGCATAGGCAAACATAGTAAACTTTAGGGTCACGCTGTGTACCCCCTAATTGACAAATAATTATTTTCTGTGGTAGGGTACACTATCACCCTGTAATATAATACGCTGCCCAATTTAAAAATTACAGGTCAATATTAAGGTCCGATACCGTGCCGTTAGTTAACATAGAAAGGAGTCTTCGAATTTCCTTGTTTTAATGCACTATTTAAAATATACATAGTGCACCCCCTAATTGACCTATAATTATTTCCTGTGGTAGGGTACACTAGTACCCTGTAATATAATACCTGGTCTAATTTAAATATTATGGTTCCATATTAAGGTCTGATATCGCGCCTTGCGTTAGTTTACCATTGAAAGATGTCTTTGAATTTTTAAAGCATTT
This sequence comes from Parasteatoda tepidariorum, assembly GCF_982258835.1. Lineage (NCBI taxonomy): Eukaryota > Metazoa > Arthropoda > Arachnida > Araneae > Theridiidae > Parasteatoda > Parasteatoda tepidariorum. Next base: position 120,594,821 of record NC_141756.1, on the reverse strand, counting down.
TTGAACGCTTATTTCTTCATTTTAAGCTTCTCAGAACACTCTATTTCGCATAGGCATACATAGTAAACTTTAGGGTCACGCTGTGTACCCCCTAATTGACCTATAATTATTTCCTGTGGTAGGGTACACTATTACCCTGTTATATAGTACGTGGTCCAATTTAAAAATTATTGGTCAATATTAAGGTCCGATACCGTGCCGTTAGTTAGCATAGAAAAGTGTCTTCGTATTTCCTTGTTTTAATGCACTATTTAAATTACACATAGTGTACCCCCTAATTGACCTATAATTATTTCCAAGGGTAGGGTTCACTATTACCCTGTAATATAATAATACCTGGTCCAATTTAAATATTATGGGTCAATATTAAGGTCTGATATTGCGCCTTGCGTTAGTTAACCATTGAAAGATGTCTTTGAATTTTTAAAGCATTTTAGAACGCTTATTTCTTCATTTTAAGCTTCTCAGAACACTTTATTTCGCATAGGCAAACATAGTAAACTTTAGGGTCACGCTGTGTACCCCCTAATTGATCTATAATTATTTCCTGTTGTAGGGTACACTATATCCCTGTAATATAATACGTGGTCCAATTTAAAAATTATAGGTCAATATTAAGGTCCGATACCGTGCCGTTAGTTAACATAGAAAAATGTCTTCGTATTTCCTTGTTTTAATGCACTATTTAAAATATACATTGTGTACCCCCTAATTGACCTATAATTATTTCCTGTGGTAGGGTACACTATTACCCTGTAATATAATACCTGGTCCAATTAAAATATTATAGGTCAATATTAAGGTCCGAAATCGGGCTAACAGTGAAGAGGGACTTCGCGCTTCCTATCTTTAAAGGGTTTTAGAAGGCGAATTTCCTCATTTTAAGCTCTTCCGAACACTTATTTTAGATACGCACACATAGTAAAATACAGGAACTCATTGTGTTCCCTCTAATTGACATATAATTATTTCCCGTGGTAGGGTACACTATTACCCTGTAATATAATACCTGGTTCAACTAAAATATTATAGGTCAATATTAAGTTCTGATATCGCGCCTTGCGTTAGTTAACCATTGAAAGATGTCTCTGAATTTTTAAAGCATTTTAGAAGTCTTATTTCCTCATTTTAAGCTTCTCAGAACACTTTATTTCGCATAGGCCTACATAGTAAACTTTAGGGTCACGCTGTGTACCCCCTAATTGACCTATAATTATTTTCTGTGGTAGGGTACACTATCATCCTGTAATATAATACGTGGCCCAATTTAAAAATTATAGGTCAATATTAAGGTCCGATACCGTGCCGTTAGTTAGCATAGAAAAGTGTCTTCGTATTTCCTTGTTTTAATGCACTATTTAAAATACACATAGTGTACCCCCTAATTGACCTATAATTATTTCCTAGGGTAGGGTTCACTATTACCCTGTAATATAATAACTTGTCCAATTTAAATATTAGGGGTCAATATTAAGGTCTGATATTGCGCCGTGCATTAGTTAACCATTGAAAGATGTCTTTGAATTTTTAAAGCATTTTAGAACGCTTATTTCTTCATTTTAAGCTTCTCAGAACACTTTATTTCACATAGGCATACATAGTAAACTTTAGGGTCACGCTGTGTACCCCCTAAGAGACCTATAATTATTTCCCGTGGTAGAGAACACTATTACCCTGTAATATAATACGTGGTTCAATTTAAAAATTATAGGTCAATATTAAGGTCCGATACCGTGCCGTTAGTTAACATAGAAAAGTGTCTTTGTATTTCCTTGTTTTAATGCACTATTTAAAATATACATTGTGTACCCCCTAATTGACCTATAATTATTTCCTGTGGTAGGGTACACTATTACCCTGTAATATAATACCTGGTTCAATTTAAATATTAGGGGTCCAAATTAAGGTCTGATATCGTGCTCTGCGTTATTTAACCATTGAAAGAAGTCTTTGAATTTTTAAAGCATTTTAGAACGCTTATTTCTTCATTTTAAGATTCTCAGAACACTCTACTTCGCATAGGCATACATAGTAAACTTTAGGGTCACGCTGTGTACCCACTAAATGATCTATAATTATTTCCTGCGGTAGGGTACACTATTACCCTGTAATATAATACGTGGTCCAATTTAAAAATTATAGGTCAATATTAAGGTCCGATACCTTGTCGTTAGTTAACATAGAAAAATGTCTTTGAATTTTTAAAGCATTTTAGAACGCTTATTTCCTCATTTTAAGCTTCTCAGAACACTTTATTTCGCATAGACATACATAGTAAACTTTAGGGTCACTCTGTGTACCCCCTAATAGACCTATAATTATTTCCTGCTTTTGAGTACACTACAACCCTGTAATATAATACGTGGTCCAATTTAAAAATTATAGGTCAATATTAAGGTCCGATACCGTGCCGTTAGTTAACATAGAAAAGTGTCTTTGTATTTCCTTGTTTTAATGCACTATTTAAAATATACATAGTGTACCCCCTAATTGACCTATAATTATTTCCTGTGGTAGGGTACACTATTACCCTGTAATATAATACGTGGTCCAATTTAAAAATTATAGGTCAATATTAAGTTCCGATACCGTGCCGTTAGTTAACATTGAAAAATGTCTTTGAATTTTTAAAGCATTTTAGAACGCTTATTTCTTCATTTTAAACATTTTCAGAACACTTTATTTCGCATAGGCAAACATAGTAAACTTTAGGGTCACGCTGTGTACCCCCTAATTGACCTATAATTATTTTCTGTGGTAGGGTACACTATCACCCTGTAATATAATACGCGGCCCAATTTAAAAATTATAGGTCAATATTAAGGTCCGATACCGTGCCGTTAGTTAACATAGAAAGGAGTCTTCGTATTTCCTTGTTTTAATGCACTATTTAAAATACACATAGTGTACCCCCTAATTGACCTATAATTATTTCCTAGGGTAGGTTTCACTATTACCCTTTAATATAATAATACCTGGTCCAATTTAAATATTATGGGTCAATATTAAGGTCTGATATTGCGCCTTGCGTTAGTTAACCATTGAAAGATGTCTTTGAATTTTTAAAGCATTTTTGAACGCTTATTTCTTCATTTTAAGCTTCTCAGAACACTTTATTTCGCATAGGCAAACATAGTAAACTTTAGGGTCACGCTGTGTACCCCCTAATTGATCTATAATTATTTCCTGTTGAAGGGTACACTATAACTCTGTAATATAATACGTGGTCCAATTTAAAAATTATAGGTCAATATTAAGGTCCGATACCGTGCCGTTAGTTAGCATAGAAAAGTGTCTTCGTATTTCCTTGTTTTAATGCACTATTTAAAATACACATAGTGTACCCCCTAATTGACCTATAATTATTTCCTAGGGTAGGTTTCACTATTACCCTTTAATATAATAATACCTGGTCCAATTTAAATATTATGGGTCAATATTAAGGTCTGATATTGCGCCTTGCGTTAGTTAACCATTGAAAGATGTCTTTGAATTTTTAAAGCATTTTTGAACGCTTATTTCTTCATTTTAAGCTTCTCAGAACACTTTATTTCGCATAGGCAAACATAGTAAACTTTAGGGTCACGCTGTGTACCCCCTAATTGATCTATAATTATTTCCTGTTGAAGGGTACACTATAACTCTGTAATATAATACGTGGTCCAATTTAAAAATTATAGGTCAATATTAAGGTCCGATACCGTGCCGTTAGTTAACAAAGAAAAATGTCTTCGTATTTCCTTGTTTTAATGCACTATTTAAAATATACATTGTGTACCCCCTAATTGACCTATAATTATTTCCTGTGGTAGGGTACACTATTACCCTGTAATATAATACCTGGTTCAATTTAAATATTATGGGTCCATATTAAGGTCTGATATCGTGCTCTGCGTTATTTAACCATTGAAAAGAGTCTTTGAATTTTTAAAGCATTTTAGAACGCTTATTTCTTCATTTTAAGCATCTCAGAACACTCTATTTCGCATAGGCATACATAATAAAATTTAGGGTCACGCTGTGTACCCCCTAAATGACCTATAATTATTTCCTGTGGTAGGGTACACTATTACCCTGTAATATAATACGTGGTCCAATTTAAAAATTATAGGTCAATATTAAGGTCCGATACCGTGCCGTTAGTAAACATTGAAAAATGTCTTTGAATTTTTAAAGCATTTTAGAACGCTTATTTCCTCATTTTAAGCTTCTCAGAACACTTTATTTCGCATAGGCATACATAGTAAACTTTAGGGTCACGCTGTGTACCCCCTAATTGACCTATAATTATTTCCTGTTGTAGGGTACACTATAGCCCTGTAATATAATACGTGGTCTAATTTAAAAATTATAGGTCAATATTAAGGTCCGATACCGTGCCGTTAGTTAACATAGAAAAATGTCTTCGAATTTCCTTGTTTTAATGCACTATTTAAAATATACATAGTGTACCCCCTAATTGACCTATAATTATTTCCTGTGGTAGGGTACACTATTACCCTGTAATATAATACCTGGTCCAATTTAAATATTATGGGTCAATATTTCGGTCTGATATTGCGCCTTGCGTTAGTTAACCATTGAAAGATGTCTTTGAATTTTTAAAGCATTTTAGAACGCTTATTTCCTCATTTTAAGCTTCTTAGAACACTTTATTTCGCATACGCATACATAGTAAACTTTAGGGTCACGCTGTGTACCCCCTAATTGACCTATAATTATTTCCTGTTGTAGGGTACACTATAACCCTGTAATATAATACGTGGTCTAATTTAAAAATTATAGGTCAATATTAAGGTCCGATACCGTGCCGTTAGTAAACACAGAAAAGTGTCTTCGAATTTCCTTGTTTTAATGCACTATTTAAAATATACATAGTGTACCCCCTAATTGACCTATAATTATTTCCTGTGGTAGGGTACACTATTACCCTGTAATATAATACCTGGTCCAATTTAAATATTATGGGTCAATATTAAGGTCTGATATTGCGCCTTGTGTTAGTTAACCATTGAAAGATGTCTTTGAATTTTTAAAGCATTTTAGAACGCTTATTTCTTCATTTTAAGCTTCTCAGAACACTTTATTTCGCATACGCAAACATAGTAAACTTTAGGGTCACGCTGTGTACCCCCTAATTGTCCTATAATTATTTCCTGAGGTAGGGTACGCTATTACCCTGTAATATAATGCGTGGTACAATTTAAAAATTATAGGTCAATATTAAGGTCCGATACCGTGCCGTTAGTTAACATAGAAAAGTGTCTTCGTATTTCCTTGTTTTAATGCACCATTTAAAATATATATAGTGTACCCCCTAATTGACCTATAATTATTTCCATTGGTAGGGTACACTATTACCCTGTAATATAATACCTGGTCCAATTTAAATATTATGGGTCAATATTAAGGTCTGATATTGCGCCTTGCGTTAGTTAACCATTGAAAGATGTCTTTGAATTTTTAAAGCATTTTAGAACGCTTATTTCTTCATTTTAAGCTTCTCAGAACACTTTATTTCGCATAGGCAAACATAGTAAACTTTAGGGTCACGCTGTGTACCCCCTAATTGATCTATAATTATTTCCTGTTGTAGGGTACACTATAACCCTGTAATATAATACGTGGTCCAATTTAAAAATTATAGGTCAATATTAAGGTCCGATACCGTGCCGTTAGTTAACATAGAAAAATGTCTTCGTATTTCCTTGTTTTAATGCACTATTTAAAATATACATTGTGTACCCCCTAATTGACCTATAATTATTTCCTGTGGTAGGGTACACTATTACCCTGTAATATAATACGTGGTCCAATTTAAAAATTATAGGTCAATATTAAGGTCCGATACCGTGCCGTTAGTAAACATAGAAAAATGTCTTTGAATTTTTAAAGCATTTTAGAACGCTTATTTCCTCATTTTAAGCTTCTCAGAACACTTTATTTCGCATAGGCATACATAGTAAACTTTAGGGTCACGCTGTGTTCCCCCTAATTGACCTATAATTATTTCCTGTTGTAGGGTACACTATAACCCTGTAATATAATACGTGGTCTAATTTAAAAATTATAGGTCAATATTAAGGTCCGATACCGTGCCGTTAGTTAACTTAGAAAAGTGTCTTCGAATTTCCTTGTTTTAATGCACTATTTAAAATATACATAGTGTACCCCCTAATTGACCTATAATTATTTCCTGTGGTAGGGTACACTATTACCCTGTAATATAATACGTGGTCCAATTTAAAAATTATAGGTCAATATTAAGGTCCGATACCGTGCCGTTAGTAAACATAGAAAAATGTCTTTGAATTTTTAAAGCATTTTAGAACGCTTATTTCCTCATTTTAAGCTTCTCAGAACACTTTATTTCGCATAGGCATACATAGTAAACTTTAGGGTCACGCTGTGTTCCCCCTAATTGACCTATAATTATTTCCTGTTGTAGGGTACACTATAACCCTGTAATATAATACGTGGTCTAATTTAAAAATTATAGGTCAATATTAAGGTCCGATACCGTGCCGTTAGTTAACTTAGAAAAGTGTCTTCGAATTTCCTTGTTTTAATGCACTATTTAAAATATACATAGTGTACCCCCTAATTGACCTATAATTATTTCCTGTGGTAGGGTACACTATTACCCTGTAATATAATACCTGGTCCAATTTAAATATTATGGGTCAATATTAAGGTCTGATATTGCGCCTTGCGTTAGTTAACCATTGAAAGATGTCTTTGAATTTTTAAAGCATTTTAGAACGCTTATTTCTTCATTTTAAGCTTCTCAGAACACTTTATTTCGCATACGCATACATAGTAAACTTTAGGGTCACGCTGTGTACCCCCTAATTGTCCTATAATTATTTCCTGAGGTAGGGTACACTATTACCCTGTAATATAATGCGTGGTACAATTTAAAAATTATAGGTTAATATTAAGGTCCGATACCGTGCCGTTAGTTAACATAGAAAAGTGTCTTCGTATTTCCTTGTTTTAATGTACTATTTAAAATATATATAGTGTACCCCCTAATTGACCTATAATTATTTCCATTGGTAGGGTACACTATTACCCTGTAATATAATACCTGGTCTAATTTAAATATTATGGGTCAATATTAAGGTCTGATATTGCGCCTTGCGTTAGTTAACCATTGAAAGATGTCTTTGAATTTTTAAAGCATTTTAGAACGCTTATTTCTTCATTTTAAGCTTCTCAGAACACTTTATTTCGCATACGCATACATAGTAAACTTTAGGGTCACGCTGTGTACCCCCTAATTGACCTATAATTATTTTCTGTGGCAGGGTACACTATCACCCTGTAATATAATAACTGGTCCAATTTAAATATTATAGGTCAATATTAAGGTCTGATATTGCGCCTTGCGTTAGTTAACCATTGAAAGATGTCTTTGAATTTTTAAAGCATTTTAGAACGCTTATTTCTTCATTTTAAGCTTCTCAGAACACTTTATTTCGCATAGGCATACATAGTAAACTTTAGGGTCGCGCTGTGTACCCCCTAAGAGACCTATAATTATTTCCCGTGGTAGAGAACACTATTACCCTGTAATATAATACGTGGTCCAATTTAAAAATTATAGGTCAATATTAAGGTCCAATACCGTGCCGTTAGTTAACATAGAAAAATGTCTTTGAATTTTTAAAGCATTTTAGAACGCTTATTTCCTCATTTTAAGCTTCTCGGAACACTTTGTTTCGCATAGGCATACATAGTAAACTTTAGGGTCACTCTGTGTACCCCCAAATTGACCTATAATTATTTCCTTTGGTAGGGTATACTATAACCCTGTAATATAATACGTGGTCAAATTTAAAAATTATAGGTCAATCTTAAGGTCCGATACCGTGCCGTTAGTTAACATAGAAAAGTGTCTTCGTATTTCCTTGTTTTAATGCACTATTTAAAATATACATTGTGTACCCCCTAATTGACCTAGAATTATTTCCTGTGGTAGGGTACACTATTACCCTGTAATATAATACCTGGTTCAATTTAAATATTAGGGGTCCATATTAAGGTCTGATATCGTGCTCTGCGTTATTTAACCATTGAAAGAAGTCTTTGAATTTTTAAAGCATTTTAGAACGCTTATTTCTTCTTTTTAAGATTCTCAGAACACTCTACTTCGCATAGGCATACATAGTAAACTTTAGGGTCACGCTGTGTACCCACTAAATGACCTATAATTATTTCCTGCGGTAGGGTACACTATTACCCTGTAATATAATACATGGTCCAATTTAAAAATTATAGGTCAATATTAAGGTCCGATACCGTGTCGTTAGTTAACATAGAAAAATGTCTTTGAATTTTTAAAGCATTTTAGAACGCTTATTTCCTCATTTTAAGCTTCTCAGAACACTTTATTTCCCATAGGCATACATAGTAAACTTTAGGGTCACTCTGTGTACCCCCTAATTGACCTATAATTATTTCCTGCGGTTGAGTACACTACAACCCTGTAATATAATACGTGGTCCAATTTAAAAATTATAGGTCAATATTAAGGTCCCATACCGTGCCGTTAGTTAACATAGAAAAGTGTCTTTGTATTTCCTTGTTTTAATGCACTATTTAAAATATACATAGTGTACCCCCTTATTGACCTATAATTATTTCCTGTGGTAGGGTACACTATTACCCTGTAATATAATACGTGGTCCAATTTAAAAATTATAGGTCAATATTAAGTTCCGATACCGTGCCGTTAGTTAACATTGAAAAATGTCTTTGAATTTTTAAAGCATTTTAGAACGCTTATTTCTTCATTTTAAACATTTTCAGAACACTTTATTTCGCATAGGCAAACATAGTAAACTTTAGGGTCACGCTGTGTACCCCCTAATTGAAATATAATTATTTTCTGTGGTAGGGTACACTATCACCCTGTAATATAATACGCGGCCCAATTTAAAAATTATAGGTCAATATTAAGGTCCGATACCGTGCCGTTAGTTAACATAGAAAGGAGTCTTCGAATTTCCTTGTTTTAATGCACTATTTAAAATATACATAGTGTACCCCCTAATTGACCTATAATTATTTCCTGTGGTAGGGTACACTAGTACCCTGTAATATAATACCTGGTCTAATTTAAATATTATGGTTCCATATTAAGGTCTGATATCGCGCCGTGCGTTAGTTTACCATTAAAAGATGTCTTTGAATTTTTAAAGCATTTTAGAACGCTTATTTCTTCATTTTAAGCTTCTCAGAACACTTTATTTCACATAGGCATACATAGTAAACTTTAGGGTCACGCTGTGTGCCCCCTAATTGACCTATCATTATTTCCTGTAGAAGTGTACACTATTACCCTGTAATATAATACCTGGACCAACTAAAATATTATAGGCCAATATTAAGATCCCATACCGTGGCGTTAGTTAACATTGAAAAGTGACTTCGCGCTTCCTATCTTTAAAGGGTTTTAAAAGGCGAATTTCCTCGTTTTGAGCAATAGTGAATTAAGTCATTTTTAAGGTCAGATATCGTGCCGTTTGTTAGCATTGAAAAGTGTCTTCGAATTTCCTTGTTTTAATGCACTATTTAAAATATACATAGTGTACCCCCTAATTCACCTATAATTATTTCCTGTGGTAGGGTACACTATTACCCTGCAATATAATACCTGGTCCAATTAAAATATTATAGGTCAATATTAAGGTCCGAAATCGGGCTAACAGTGAAGAGGGACTTCGCGCTTCCTATCTTTAAAGGGTTTTAGAAGGCGAATTTCCTCATTTTAAGCTCTTCCGAACACTTATTTTAGATACGCACACATAGTAAAATAAAAGAACTCATTGTGTTCCCTCTAATTGACATATAATTATTTCCCGTGGAAGGGTACACTATTACCCTGCAATATAATACCTGGTCCAACTAAAATATTATCGGTCAATATTAAGATCTGATATCGCGCCTTGCGTTAGTTAACCATTAAAAGATGTCTTTGAATTTTTAAAGCATTTTAGAAGTCTTATTTCTTCATTTTAAGCTTCTCAGAACACTTTATTTCACATAGGCATACATAGTAAACTTAAGGGTCACGCTGTGTGTCCCATAATTGACCTATAATTATTTTCTGTAGAAGTGTACACTATTACCCTGTAATATAATACCTGGACCAACTAAAATATTATAGGCCAATATTAAGATCCGATACCGTGGCGTTAGTTAACATTGAAAAGTGTCTTCGAATTTCCTTGTTTTAATGCACTATTTAAAATATACATAGTGTACCCCCTAATTCACCTATAATTATTTCTTGTTTTAGGGTACACTATTACCCTGCAATATAATACCTGGTCCAATTAAAATATTATAGGTCAATATTAAGGTCCGAAATCGGGCTAACAGTGAAGAGGGACTTCGCGCTTCCTATCTTTAAAGGGTTTTAGAAGGCGAATTTCCTCATTTTAAGCTCTTCCGAACACTTATTTTAGATACGCACACATAGTAAAATACAGGAACTCATTGTGTTAACTCTAATTGACATATAATTATTTCCCGTGGTAGGGTACACTATTACCCTGTAATATAATACCTGGTTCAACTAAAATATTATAGGTCAATATTAAGTTCTGATATCGCGCCTTGCGTTAGTTAACCACTGAAAGATGTCTTTGAATTTTTAAAGCATTTTAGAAGTCTTATTTCTTCATTTTAAGCTTCTCAGAACACTTTATTTCGCATAGGCCTACATAGTAAACTTTAGGGTCACGCTGTGTACCCCCTAATTGACCTATAATTATTTTCTGTGGTAGTGTACACTATCATCCTGTAATATAATACGTGGCCCAATTTAAAAATTATAGGTCAATATTAAGGTCCGATACCGTGCCGTTAGTTAGCATAGAAAAGTGTCTTCGTATTTCTTTGTTTTAATGCACTATTTAAAATACACATAGTGTACCCCCTAATTGACCTATAATTATTTCCTAGGGTAGGGTTCACTATTACCCTGTAATATAATACCTTGTCCAATTTAAATATTATGGGTCAATATTAAGGTCTGATATTGCGCCTTGCATTAGTTAACCATTGAAAGATGTCTTTGAATTTTTAAAGCATTTTAGAACGCTTATTTCTTCATTTTAAGCTTCTCAGAACACTTTATTTCGCATACGCATACATAGTAAACTTTAGGGTCACGCTGTGTACCCCCTAATTGAAATATAATTATTTTCTGTGGTAGGGTACACTATCACCCTGTAATATAATACGCGGCCCAATTTAAAAATTATAGGTCAATATTAAGGTCCGATACCGTGCCGTTAGTTAACATAGAAAGGAGTCTTCGAATTTCCTTGTTTTAATGCACTATTTAAAATATACATAGTGTACCCCCTAATTGACCTATAATTATTTCCTGTGGTAGGGTACACTAGTACCCTGTAATATAATACCTGGTCTAATTTAAATATTATGGTTCCATATTAAGGTCTGATATCGCGCCGTGCGTTAGTTTACCATTGAAAGATGTCTTTGAATTTTTAAAGCATTTTAGAACGCTTATTTCTTCATTTTAAGCTTCTCAGAACACTTTATTTCACATAGGCATACATAGTAAACTTTAGGGTCACGCTGTGTGCCCCCTAATTGACCTATCATTATTTCCTGTAGAAGTGTACACTATTACCCTGTAATTTAATACCTGGACCAACTAAAATATTATAGGCCAATATTAAGATCCCATACCGTGGCGTTAGTTAACATTGAAAAGTGACTTCGCGCTTCCTATCTTTAAAGGGTTTTAAAAGGCGAATTTCCTCGTTTTGAGCAATAGTGAATTAAGTCATTTTTAAGGTCAGATATCGTGCCGTTTGTTAGCATTGAAAAGTGTCTTCGAATTTCCTTGTTTTAATGCACTATTTAAAATATACATAGTGTACCCCCTAATTCACCTATAATTATTTCCTGTGGTAGGGTACACTATTACCCTGCAATATAATACCTGGTCCAATTAAAATATTATAGGTCAATATTAAGGTCCGAAATCGGGCTAACAGTGAAGAGGGACTTCGCGCTTCCTATCTTTAAAGGGTTTTAGAAGGCGAATTTCCTCATTTTAAGCTCTTCCGAACACTTATTTTAGATACGCACACATAGTAAAATAAAAGAACTCATTGTGTTCCCTCTAATTGACATATAATTATTTCCCGTGGAAGGGTACACTATTTCCCTGCAATATAATACCTGGTCCAACTAAAATATTATAGGTCAATATTAAGATCTGATATCGCGCCTTGCGTTAGTTAACCATTAAAAGATGTCTTTGAATTTTTAAAGCATTTTAGAAGTCTTATTTCTTCATTTTAAGCTTCTCAGAACACTTTATTTCACATAGGCATACATAGTAAACTTTAGGGTCACGCTGTGTGTCCCATAATTGACCTATAATTATTTTCTGTAGAAGTGTACACTATTACCCTGTAATATAATATCTGGACCAACTAAAATATTATAGGCCAATATTAAGATCCGATACCGTGGCGTTAGTTAACATTGAAAAGTGTCTTCGAATTTCCTTGTTTTAATGCACTATTTAAAATATACATAGTGTACCCCCTAATTCACCTATAATTATTTCCTGTTTTAGGGTACACTATTACCCTGCAATATAATACCTGGTCCAATTAAAATATTATAGGTCAATATTAAGGTCCGAAATCGGGCTAACAGTGAAGAGGGACTTCGCGCTTCCTATCTTTAAAGGGTTTTAGAAGGCGAATTTCCTCATTTTAAGCTCTTCCGAACACTTATTTTAGATACGCTCACATAGTAAAATACAGGAACTCATTGTGTTAACTCTAATTGACATATAATTATTTCCCGTGGTAGGGTACACTATTACCCTGTAATATAATACCTGGTTCAACTAAAATATTATAGGTCAATATTAAGTTCTGATATCGCGCCTTGCGTTAGTTAACCATTGAAAGATGTCTTTGAATTTTTAAAGCATTTTAGAAGTCTTATTTCTTCATTTTAAGCTTCTCAGAACACTTTATTTCGCATAGGCCTACATAGTAAACTTTAGGGTCACGCTGTGTACCCCCTAATTGACCTATAATTATTTTCTGTGGTAGGGTACACTATCATCCTGTAATATAATACGTGGCCCAATTTAAAAATTATAGGTCAATATTAAGGTCCGATACCGTGCCGTTAGTTAGCATAGAAAAGTGTCTTCGTATTTCCTTGTTTTAATGCACTATTTAAAATACACATAGTGTACCCCCTAATTGACCTATAATTATTTCCTAGGGTAGGGTTCACTATTACCCTGTAATATAATACCTTGTCCAATTTAAATATTATGGGTCAATATTAAGGTCTGATATTGCGCCTTGCATTAGTTAACCATTGAAAGATGTCTTTGAATTTTTAAAGCATTTTAGAACGCTTATTTCTTCATTTTAAGCTTCTCAGAACACTTTATTTCGCATACGCATACATAGTAAACTTTAGGGTCACGCTGTGTACCCGCTAATTGACCTATAATTATTTTCTGTGGCAGGGTACACTATCACCCTGTAATATAATAACTGGTCCAATTTAAATATTATAGGTCAATATTAAGGTCTGATATTGCGCCTTGCGTTAGTTAACCATTGAAAGATGTCTTTGAATTTTTAAAGCATTTTAGAACGCTTATTTCTTCATTTTAAGCTTCTCAGAACACTTTATTTCGCATAGGCATACATAGTAAACTTTAGGGTCGCGCTGTGTACCCCCTAAGAGACCTATAATTATTTCCCGTGGTAGAGAACACTATTACCCTGTAATATAATACGTGGTCCAATTTAAAAATTATAGGTCAATATTAAGGTCCGATACCGTGCCGTTAGTTAACATAGAAAAATGTCTTTGAATTTTTAAAGCATTTTAGAACGCTTATTTCCTCATTTTAAGCTTCTCGGAACACTTTATTTCGCATAGGCATACATAGTAAACTTTAGGGTCACTCTGTGTACCCCCAAATTGACCTATAATTATTTCCTTTGGTAGGGTATACTATAACCCTGTAATATAATACGTGGTCCAATTTAAAAATTATAGGTCAATCTTAAGGTCCGATACCGTGCCGTTAGTTAACATAGAAAAGTGTCTTCGTATTTCCTTGTTTTAATGCACTATTTAAAATATACATTGTGTACCCCCTAATTGACCTAGAATTATTTCCTGTGGTAGGGTACACTATTACCCTGTAATATAATACGTGGTCCAATTTAAAAATTATAGGTCAATATTAAGTTCCGATACCGTGCCGTTAGTTAACATTGAAAAATGTCTTTGAATTTTTAAAGCATTTTAGAACGCTTATTTCTTCATTTTAAACATTTTCAGAACACTTTATTTCGCATAGGCAAACATAGTAAACTTTAGGGTCACGCTGTGTACCCCCTAATTGAAATATAATTATTTTCTGTGGTAGGGTACACTATCACTCTGTAATATAATACGCGGCCCAATTTAAAAATTATAGGTCAATATTAAGGTCCGATACCGTGCCGTTAGTTAACATAGAAAGGAGTCTTCGAATTTCCTTGTTTTAATGCACTATTTAAAATATACATAGTGTACCCCCTAATTGACCTATAATTATTTCCTGTGGTAGGGTACACTAGTACCCTGTAATATAATACCTGGTCTAATTTAAATATTATGGTTCCATATTAAGGTCTGATATCGCGCCGTGCGTTAGTTTACCATTGAAAGATGTCTTTGAATTTTTAAAGCATTTTAGAACGCTTATTTCTTCATTTTAAGCTTCTCAGAACACTTTATTTCACATAGGCATACATAGTAAACTTTAGGGTCACGCTGTGTGCCCCCTAATTGACCTATCATTATTTCCTGTAGAAGTGTACACTATTACCCTGTAATATAATACCTGGACCAACTAAAATATTATAGGCCAATATTAAGATCCCATTCCGTGGCGTTAGTTAACATTGAAAAGTGACTTCGCGCTTCCTATCTTTAAAGGGTTTTAAAAGGCGAATTTCCTCGTTTTGAGCAATAGTGAATTAAGTCATTTTTAAGGTCAGATATCGTGCCGTTTGTTAGCATTGAAAAGTGTCTTCGAATTTCCTTGTTTTAATGCACTATTTAAAATATACATAGTGTACCCCCTAATTCACCTATAATTATTTCCTGTGGTAGGGTACACTATTACCCTGCAATATAATACCTGGTCCAATTAAAATATTATAGGTCAATATTAAGGTCCGAAATCGGGCTAACAGTGAAGAGGGACTTCGCGCTTCCAATCTTTAAAGGGTTTTAGAAGGCGAATTTCCTCATTTTAAGCTCTTCCGAACACTTATTTTAGATACGCACACATAGTAAAATAAAAAGAACTCATTGTGTTCCCTCTAATTGACATATAATTATTTCCCGTGGAAGGGTACACTATTACCCTGCAATATAATACCTGGTCCAACTAAAATATTATAGGTCAATATTAAGATCTGATAACGCGCCTTGCGTTAGTTAACCATTAAAAGATGTCTTTGAATTTTTAAAGCATTTTAGAAGTCTTATTTCTTCATTTTAAGCTTCTCAGAACACTTTATTTCACATAGGCATACATAGTAAACTTTAGGGTCACGCTGTGTGTCCCATAATTGACCTATAATTATTTTCTGTGGTAGGGTACACTATCATCCTGTAATATAATACGTGGCCCAATTTAAAAATTATAGGTCAATATTAAGGTCCGATACCGTGCCGTTAGTTAACATAGAAAAATGTCTTTGAATTTTTAAAGCATTTTAGAACGCTTATTTCCTCATTTTAAGCTTCTCGGAACACTTTATTTCGCATAGGCATACATAGTAAACTTTAGGGTCACTCTGTGTACCCCCAAATTGACCTATAATTATTTCCTTTGGTAGGGTATACTATAACCCTGTAATATAATACGTGGTCCAATTTAAAAATTATAGGTCAATATTAAGGTCCGATACCGTGCCGTTAGTTAACATAGAAAAGTGTCTTCGTATTTCCTTGTTTTAATGCACTATTTAAAATATACATTGTGTACCCCCTAATTGACCTATAATTATTTCCTGTGGTAGGGTACACTATTACCCTGTAATATAATACCTGGTTCAATTTAAATATTAGGGGTCCATATTAAGGTCTGATATCGTGCTCTGCGTTATTTAACCATTGAAAGAAGTCTTTGAATTTTTAAAGCATTTTAGAACGCTTATTTCTTCATTTTAAGATTCTCAGAACACTCTACTTCGCATAGGCATACATAGTAAACTTTAGGGGCACGCTGTGTACCCACTAAATGACCTATAATTATTTCCTGCGGTAGGGTACACTATTACCCTGTAATATAATACGTGGTCCAATTTAAAAATTATAGGTCAATATTAAGGTCCGATACCGTGTCGTTAGTTAACATAGAAAAATGTCTTTGAATTTTTAAAGCATTTTAGAACGCTTATTTCCTCATTTTAAGCTTCTCAGAACACTTTATTTCGCATAGGCATACATAGTAAACTTTAGGGTCACTCTGTGTACCCCCTAATTGACCTATAATTATTTCCTGCGGTTGAGTACACTACAACCCTGTAATATAATACGTGGTCCAATTTAAAAATTATAGGTCAATATTAAGGTCCGATACCGTGCCGTTAGTTAACATAGAAAAGTGTCTTTGTATTTCCTTGTTTTAATGCACTATTTAAAATATACATAGTGTACCCCCTGATTGACCTATAATTATTTCCTGTGGTAGGGTACACTATTACCCTGTAATATAATACGTGGTCCAATTTAAAAATTATAGGTCAATATTAAGTTCCGATACCGTGCCGTTAGTTAACATTGAAAAATGTCTTTGAATTTTTAAAGCATTTTAGAACGCTTATTTCCTCATTTTAAGCTTCTCAGAACACTTTATTTCGCATAGGCATACATAGTAAACTTTAGGGTCACGCTGTGTACCCCCTAATTGACCTATAATTATTTCCTGTAATAGGGTACACTATAACCCTGTAATATAATACGTGGTCCAATTTAAAAATTATAGGTCAATATTAAGGTCCGATACCGGGCCGTTAGTTAACATTGAAAAGTGTCTTCGTATTTCCTTGTTTTAATGCACTATTTTAAATATACATAGTGTACCCCCTAATTGACCTATAATTATTTCCTGTGGTAGGGTACACTATTACCCTGTAATGTAATATCTGGTACAATTTAAATATTATGGGTCAATATTAAGGTTTGATATTGCGCCTTGCGTTAGTTAACCATTGAAAGATGTCTTTGAATTTTTAAAGCATTTTAGAACGCTTATTTCTTCATTTTAAGCTTCTCAGAACACTTTATTTCACATAGGCATACATAGTAAACTTTAGGGTGACGCTGCGTACCCCCTAAGAGACCTATAATTATTTCCCGAGGTAGGGAACACTATTACCCTGTAATATAATGCGTGGTCCAATTTAAAAATTATAGGTCAATATTAAGGTCCGATACCGTGCCGTTAGTTAACATAGAAAAATGTCTTTGAATTTTTAAAGCATTTTAGAACGCTTATTTCCTCATTTTAAGCTTCTCAGAACACTTATTTTAGATACGCACGCATAGTAAAATACAGGAACTCATTGTGTTCCCTCTTATTGACATATAATTATTTCCCGTGGTAGGGTACACTATTACCCTGTAATATAATACCTGGTCCAACTAAAATATTATAGGTCAATATTAAGGTCTGATATCGCGCCTTGCTTTAGTTAACCATTGAAAGATGTCTTTGAATTTTTAAAGCATTTTAGAAGTCTTATTTCTTCATTTAAGCTTCTCAGAACACTTTATTTCACATAGGCATACATAGTAAACTTTAGGGTCACGCTGTGTGTCCCATAATTGACCTATAATTATTTTCTGTAGAAGTGTACACTATTACCCTGTAGTATAATACCTGGACCAACTAAAATATTATAGGCCAATATTAAGATCCGATACCGTGGTGTTAGTTAACATTGAAAAGTTTCTTCGAATTTCCTTGTTTTAATGCACTATTTAAAATATACATAGTGTACCCCCTAATTCTCCTATAATTATTTCCTGTTTTAGGGTACACTATTACCATGCAATATAATACCTGGTCCAATTAAAATATTATAGGTCAATATTAAGGTCCGAAATCGGGCTAACAGTGAAGAGGGACTTCGCGCTTCCTATCTTTAAAGGGTTTTAGAAGGCGAATTTCCTCATTTTAAGCTCTTCCGAACACTTATTTTAGATACACACACATAGTAAAATACAGGAACTCATTGTGTTCCCTCTAATTGACACATAATTATTTCCCGTGGTAGGGTTCACTATTACCCTGTAATATAATACCTGGTTCAACTAAAATATTATAGGTCAATATTAAGTTATGATATCGCGCCTTGCGTTAGTTAACCATTGAAATATGTCTTTGAATTTTTAAAGCATTTTAGAAGTCTTATTTCTTCATTTTAAGCTTCTCAGAACACTTTATTTCACATAGGCATACATAGTAAACTTTAGCGTCACGCTGTGTGCCCCTTAATTGACCTATAATTATCTCCTGTAGAAGTGTACACTATTAACCTGTAATATAATACCTGGACCAACTAAAATATTATTGGCCAATATTAAGATCCGATACCGTGGCGTTAGTTAACATTGAAAAGTGTCTTTGAATTTCCTTGTTTTAATGCACTATTTAAAATATACATAGTGTACCCCCTAATTCTCCTATAATTATTTCCTGTGGTAGGGTACACTATCACCCTGTAATATAATATGTGGACCAATTTAAATATTATGGGTCAATATTAAGATCTAAAATCGATCTTTACGTTAACATTGAAAAGTGACTTCGCGCTTCCTATCTTTAAAGGGTTTTAGAAGGCGAATTTCCTCGTTTTGAGCAATAGTGAATTAAGTCATTTTTAAGGTCAGATATCGTGCCGTTTGTTAGCATTGAAAAGTGTCTTCGAATTTCCTTGTTTTAATGCACTATTTAAAATATACATAGTGTACCCCCTAATTCACCTATAATTATTTCCCGTGGTAGGGTACACTATTACCCTGCAATATAATACCTGGTCCAATTAAAATATTATAGTTCAATATTAAGGTCCGAAATCGGGCTAACGGTGAAGAGGGACTTCGCGCTTCCAATCTTTAAAGGGTTTTAGAATGCGAATTTCCTCATTTTAAGCTCTTCCGAACACTTATTTTAGATACGCACACATAGTAAAATAAAGGAACTCATTGTGTTCCCTCTAATTGACATATAATTATTTCCCGTGGTAGGGTACACTATTACCCTGTAATATAATACCTGGTCCAACTAAAATATTATAGATGAATATTAAGGTCTGATATCGCGCCTTGGGTTAGTTAACCATTGAAAGATGTCTTTGAATTTTTAAAGCATTTTAGAAGTCTTATTTCTTCATTTTAAGCTTCTCAGAACACTTTATTTCACTTAGGCATACATAGTAAACTTTAGGGTCACGCTGTGTGCCCCCTAATTGACCTATAATTATTTCCTGTAGAAGTGTACACTATTCACCTGTAATATAATACCTGGACCAACTAAAATATTATAGGCCAATATTAAGATCCGATACCGTGGCGTTAGTTAACATTGAAAAGTGTCTTTGAATTTCCTTGTTTTAATGCACTATTTAAAATATACATAGTGTACCCCGTAATTCACCTATAATTATTTCCTGTGGTAGGGTACACTATCAACCTGTAATATAATATGTGGACCAATTTAAATATTATGGGTCAATATTAAGATCTGAAATCGATCTTTACGTTAGCATTGAAAAGTGACTTCGCGCTTCCTATCTTTAAAGGGTTTTAGAAGGCGAATTTCCTCGTTTTGAGCAATAGTGAATTAAGTCATTTTTAAGGTCAGATATCGTGCCGTTTGTTAGCATTGAAAAGTGTCTTCGAATTTCCTTGTTTTAATGCACTATTTAAAATATACATAGTGTACCCCCTAATTCACCTATAATTATTTCCTGTGGTAGGGTACACTATTACCCTGCAATATAATACCTCGTCCAATTAAAATATTATAGGTCAATATTAAGGTCCGAAATCGGGCTAACAGTGAAGAGGGACTTCGCGCTTCCAATCTTTAAAGGGTTTTAGAAGGCGAATTTCCTCATTTTAAGCTCTTCCGAACACTTATTTTAGATACGCACACATAGTAAAATAAAGGAACTCATTGTGTTCCCTCTAATTGACATATAATTATTTCCCGTGGTAGGGTACACTATTATCCTGTAATATAATACCTGGTCCAACTAAAATATTATAGGTCAATATTAAGGTCTGATATCGCGCCTTGGGTAAGTTAACCATTGAAAGATGTATTTGAATTTTTAAAGCATTTTAGAAGTCTTATTTCTTCATTTGAAGCTTCTCAGAACACTTTATTTCACATAGGCATACATAGTAAACTTTAGGGTCACGCTGTGTGCCCCCTAATTGACCTATCATTATTTCCTGTAGAAGTGTACACTATTACCCTGTAATATAATGCCTGGACCAACTAAAATATTATAGGCCAATATTAAGATCCGATACCGTGGCGTTAGCTAACATTGAAAAGTGACTTCGCGCTTCCTATCTTTAAAGGGTTTTAAAAGGCGAATTTCCTCGTTTTGAGCAATAGTGAATTAAGTCATTTTTAAGGTCAGATATCGTGCCGTTTGTTAGCATTGAAAAGTGTCTTCGAATTTCCTTGTTTTAATGCACTATTTAAAATATACATAGTGTACCCCTAATTCACCTATAATTATTTCCTGTGGTAGGGTACACTATTACCCTGCAATATAATACCTGGTCCAATTAAAATATTATAGGTCAATATTAAGGTCCGAAATCGGGCTAACAGTGAAGAGGGACTTCGCGCTTCCAATCTTTAAAGGGTTTTAGAAGGCGAATTTCCTCATTTTAAGCTCTTCCGAACACTTATTTTAGATACGCACACGTAGTAAAATAAAAGAACTCATTGTGTTCCCTCTAATTGACATATAATTATTTCCCGTGGAAGGGTACACTATTACCCTGCAATATAATACCTGGGCCAACTAAAATATTATAGGTCAATATTAAGATCTGATATCGCGCCTTGCGTTAGTTAACTATTAAAAGATGTCTTTGAATTTTTAAAGCATTTTAGAAGTCTTATTTCTTCATTTTAAGCATCTCAGAACACTTTATTTCACATAGGCATACATAGTAAACTTTAGGGTCACGCTGTGTACCCCCTAATTGACCTATAATTATTTTCTATGGTAGGGTACACTATCATCCTGTAATATAATACGTGGCCCAATTTAAAAATTATAGGTCAATATTAAGGTCCGATACCGTGCCGTTAGTTAGCATAGAAAAGTGTCTTCGTATTTCCTTGTTTTAATGCACTATTTAAAATACACATAGTGTACCCCCTAATTGACCTATAATTATTTCCTAGGGTAGGGTTCACTATTACCCTGTAATATAATACCTTGTCCAATTTAAATATTATGGATCAATATTAAGGTCTGATATTGCGCCTTGCATTAGTTAACCATTGAAAGATGTCTTTGAATTTTTAAAGCATTTTAGAACGCTTATTTCTTCATTTTAAGCTTCTCAGAACACTTTATTTCACATAGGCATACATAGTAAACTTTAGGGTCACGCTGTGTGCCCCTTAATTGACCTATAATTATTTCCTGTAGAAGTGTACACTATTAACCTGTAATATAATACCTGGACCAACTAAAATATTATTGGCCAATATTAAGATCCGATACCGTGGCGTTAGTTAACATTGAAAAGTGTCTTTGAATTTCCTTGTTTTAATGCACTATTTAAAATATACATAGTGTACCCCCTAATTCTCCTATAATTATTTCCTGTGGTAGGGTACACTATCACCCTGTAATATAATATGTGGACCAATTTAAATATTATGGGTCAATATTAAGATCTAAAATCGATCTTTACGTTAACATTGAAAAGTGACTTCGCGCTTCCTATCTTTAAAGGGTTTTAGAAGGCGAATTTCCTCGTTTTGAGCAATAGTGAATTAAGTCATTTTTAAGGTCAGATATCGTGCCGTTTGTTAGCATTGAAAAGTGTCTTCGAATTTCCTTGTTTTAATGCACTATTTAAAATATACATAGTGTACCCCCTAATTCACCTATAATTATTTCCCGTGGTAGGGTACACTATTACCCTGCAATATAATACCTGGTCCAATTAAAATATTATAGTTCAATATTAAGGTCCGAAATCGGGCTAACGGTGAAGAGGGACTTCGCGCTTCCAATCTTTAAAGGGTTTTAGAATGCGAATTTCCTCATTTTAAGCTCTTCCGAACACTTATTTTAGATACGCACACATAGTAAAATAAAGGAACTCATTGTGTTCCCCTCTAATTGACATATAATTATTTCCCGTGGTAGGGTACACTATTACCCTGTAATATAATACCTGGTCCAACTAAAATATTATAGATCAATATTAAGGTCTGATATCGCGCCTTGGGTTAGTTAACCATTGAAAGATGTCTTTGAATTTTTAAAGCATTTTAGAAGTCTTATTTCTTCATTTTAAGCTTCTCAGAACACTTTATTTCACTTAGGCATACATAGTAAACTTTAGGGTCACGCTGTGTGCCCCCTAATTGACCTATAATTATTTCCTGTAGAAGTGTACACTATTCACCTGTAATATAATACCTGGACCAACTAAAATATTATAGGCCAATATTAAGATCCGATACCGTGGCGTTAGTTAACATTGAAAAGTGTCTTTGAATTTCCTTGTTTTAATGCACTATTTAAAATATACATAGTGTACCCCGTAATTCACCTATAATTATTTCCTGTGGTAGGGTACACTATCAACCTGTAATATAATATGTGGACCAATTTAAATATTATGGGTCAATATTAAGATCTGAAATCGATCTTTACGTTAGCATTGAAAAGTGACTTCGCGCTTCCTATCTTTAAAGGGTTTTAGAAGGCGAATTTCCTCGTTTTGAGCAATAGTGAATTAAGTCATTTTTAAGGTCAGATATCGTGCCGTTTGTTAGCATTGAAAAGTGTCTTCGAATTTCCTTGTTTTAATGCACTATTTAAAATATACATAGTGTACCCCCTAATTCACCTATAATTATTTCCTGTGGTAGGGTACACTATTACCCTGCAATATAATACCTCGTCCAATTAAAATATTATAGGTCAATATTAAGGTCCGAAATCGGGCTAACAGTGAAGAGGGACTTCGCGCTTTCCAATCTTTAAAGGGTTTTAGAAGGCGAATTTCCTCATTTTAAGCTCTTCCGAACACTTATTTTAGATACGCACACATAGTAAAATAAAGGAACTCATTGTGTTCCCTCTAATTGACATATAATTATTTCCCGTGGTAGGGTACACTATTATCCTGTAATATAATACCTGGTCCAACTAAAATATTATAGGTCAATATTAAGGTCTGATATCGCGCCTTGGGTAAGTTAACCATTGAAAGATGTATTTGAATTTTTAAAGCATTTAGAAGTCTTATTTCTTCATTTTAAGCTTCTCAGAACACTTTATTTCACATAGGCATACATAGTAAACTTTAGGGTCACGCTGTGTGCCCCCTAATTGACCTATCATTATTTCCTGTAGAAGTGTACAATATTACCCTGTAATATAATGCCTGGACCAACTAAAATATTATAGGCCAATATTAAGATCCGATACCGTGGCGTTAGCTAACATTGAAAAGTGACTTCGCGCTTCCTATCTTTAAAGGGTTTTAAAAGGCGAATTTCCTCGTTTTGAGCAATAGTGAATTAAGTCATTTTTAAGGTCAGATATCGTGCCGTTTGTTAGCATTGAAAAGTGTCTTCGAATTTCCTTGTTTTAATGCACTATTTAAAATATACATAGTGTACCCCCTAATTCACCTATAATTATTTCCTGTGGTAGGGTACACTATTACCCTGCAATATAATACCTGGTCCAATTAAAATATTATAGGTCAATATTAAGGTCCGAAATCGGGCTAACAGTGAAGAGGGACTTCGCGCTTCCAATCTTTAAAGGGTTTTAGAAGGCGAATTTCCTCATTTTAAGCTCTTCCGAACACTTATTTTAGATACGCACACGTAGTAAAATAAAAGAACTCATTGTGTTCCCTCTAATTGACATATAATTATTTCCCGTGGAAGGGTACACTATTACCCTGCAATATAATACCTGGGCCAACTAAAATATTATAGGTCAATATTAAGATCTGATATCGCGCCTTGCGTTAGTTAACTATTAAAAGATGTCTTTGAATTTTTAAAGCATTTTAGAAGTCTTATTTCTTCATTTTAAGCATCTCAGAACACTTTATTTCACATAGGCATACATAGTAAACTTTAGGGTCACGCTGTGTACCCCCTAATTGACCTATAATTATTTTCTATGGTAGGGTACACTATCATCCTGTAATATAATACGTGGCCCAATTTAAAAATTATAGGTCAATATTAAGGTCCGATACCGTGCCGTTAGTTAGCATAGAAAAGTGTCTTCGTATTTCCTTGTTTTAATGCACTATTTAAAATACACATAGTGTACCCCCTAATTGACCTATAATTATTTCCTAGGGTAGGGTTCACTATTACCCTGTAATATAATACCTTGTCCAATTTAAATATTATGGATCAATATTAAGGTCTGATATTGCGCCTTGCATTAGTTAACCATTGAAAGATGTCTTTGAATTTTTAAAGCATTTTAGAACGCTTATTTCTTCATTTTAAGCTTCTCAGAACACTTTATTTCACATAGGCATACATAGTAAACTTTAGGGTCACGCTGTGTACCCCCTAATTGACCTATAATTATTTTCTGTGGCAGGGTACACTATCACCCTGTAATATAATAACTGGTCCAATTTAAATATTATAGGTCAATATTAAGGTCTGATATTGCGCCTTGCGTTAGTTAACCATTGAAAGATGTCTTTGAATTTTTAAAGCATTTTAGAACGCTTATTTCTTCATTTTAAGCTTCTCAGAACACTTTATTTCGCATAGGCATACATAGTAAACTTTAGGGACACGCTGTGTACCCCCTAAGAGACCTATAATTATTTCCCGTGGTAGAGAACACTATTACCCTGTAATATAATACGTGGTCCAATTTAAAAATTATAGGTCAATATTAAGGTCCGATACCGTGCCGTTAGTTAACATAGAAAAATGTCTTTGAATTTTTAAAGCATTTTAGAACGCTTATTTCCTCATTTTAAGCTTCTCGGAACACTTTATTTCGCTTGGCATACATAGTAAACTTTAGGGTCACTCTGTGTACCCCCAAATTGACCTATAATTATTTACTTTGGAAGGGTATACTATAACCCTGTAATATAATACGTGGTCCAATTTAAAAATTATAGGTCAATATTAAGGTCCGATACCGTGCCGTTAGTTAACATAGAAAAGTGTCTTCGTATTTCCTTGTTTTAATGCACTATTTAAAATATACATTGTGTACCCCCTAATTGACCTATAATTATTTCCTGTGGTAGGGTACACTATTACCCTGTAATATAATACCTGGTTCAATTTAAATATTAGGGGTCCATATTAAGGTCTGATATCGTGCTCTGCGTTATTTAACCATTGAAAGAAGTCTTTGAATTTTTAAAGCATTTTAGAACGCTTATTTCTTCATTTTAAGATTCTCAGAACACTTTATTTCGCATAGGCATACATAGTAAACTTTAGGGTCACTCTGTGTACCCCCTAATTGACCTATAATTATTTCCTGCGGTTGAGTACACTACAACCCTGTAATATAATACGTGGTCCAATTTAAAAATTATAAGTCAATATTAAGGTCCGATACCGTGCCGTTAGTTAACATAGAAAAGTTTCTTCGTATTTCCTTGTTTAAATGCACTATTTTAAATATACATAGTGTACCCCCTAATTGACCTATAATTATTTCCTGTGGTAGGGTACACTATTACCCTGTAATATAATACATGGTCCAATTTAAATATTATGGGTCAATATTAAGGTCTGATATTGCGCCTTGCGTTAGTTAACCATTGAAAGATGTCTTTGAATTTTTAAAGCATTTTAGAACGCTTATTTCTTTATTTTAAGCTTCTCAGAACACTTTATTTCGCATACGCATACATAGTAAACTTTAGGGTCACGCTGTGTACCCCCTAATTGACCTATAATTATTTCCTGAGGTAGGGTACACTATTATCCTGTAATATAAGACGTGGTACAATTTAAAAATTATAGGACAATATTAAGGTCCGATACCGTGCCGTTAGTTAACATAGAAAAGTGTCTTTGTATTTCCTTGTTTTAATGCACTATTTAAAATATACATAGTGTACCCCCTAATTGACCTATAATTATTTCCTTTGGTAGGGTACACTATTACCCTGTAATATAATACCAGGTTCAATTTAAATATAATGGGTCAATATTAAGGTCTGATATTGCGCCTTGCGTTAGTTAACCATTAAAAGATGTCTTTGAATTTTTAAAGCATTTTAGAACGCTTATTTCTTCATTTTAAGCTTCTCAGAACACTCTATTCCGCATACGCATACATAGAAAAATTTAGGGTCACACTGTGTACCCCCTAAATAACCTATAATTATTTCCTGTGGTAGGGTACACTATTACCCTGTAATATAATGCGTGGTACAATTTAAAAATTATAGGTCAATATTAAGGTCCGATACCGTGCCGTTAGTTAACATAGAAAAGTGTCTTCGTATTTCCTTGTTTTAATGCACTATTTAAAATATATATAGTGTACCCCCTAATTGACCTATAATTATTTCCATTGGTATTGACATATAATTATTTCGAGTGATAGGGTACACTATTACCCTGTAATATAATACCTGGTCCAACTAAAATATTATAGGTCAATATTAAGGTCTGATATCGCGCCTTGGGTTAGTTAACCATTGAAAGATGTATTTGAATTTTTAAAGCATTTTAGAAGTCTTATTTCTTTATTTTAAGCTTCTCAGAACACTTTATTTCACATAGGCATACATAGTAAACTTTAGGGTCACGCTGTGTGCCCCCTAATTGACCTATTATTATTTCCTGTAGAAGTGTACACTATTACCCTGTAATATAATACCTGGACCAACTAAAATATTATAGGCCAATATTAAGATCCGATACCGTGGCGTTAGTTAACATTGAAAAGTGTCTTTGAATTTCCTTGTTTTAATGCACTATTTAAAATATACATAGTGTACCCCCTAATTCACCTATAATTATTTCCTGTGGTAGGGTACACTATTACCCTGCAATATAATACCTGGTCCAATTAAAATATTATAGGTCAATATTAAGGTCCGATATCGGGCTAACAGTGAAGAGGGACTTCGCTCTTCCTATCTTTAAAGGGTTTTAGAAGGCGAATTTCCTCATTTTAAGCTCTTCCGAACACTTATTTTAGATACGCACACATAGTAAAATACAGGAACTCATTGTGTTCCCTCTAATTGACATATAATTATTTCCCGTGGTAGGGTACACTAGTACCCTGTAATATAATACCTGGTCCAATTTAAATATTATGGTTCCATATTAAGGTCTGATATCGCGCCTTGCGCTAATTAACCATTGAAAGATGTCTTTGAATTTTTAAAGCATTTTAGAACGCTTATTTCTTCATTTTAAGCTTCTCAGAACACTCTATTTCGCATAGGCATACATAGTAAACTTTAGGGTCACGCTGTGTACCCCCTAATTGACCTATAATTATTTCCTCTGGTTGGG
This sequence comes from Parasteatoda tepidariorum, assembly GCF_982258835.1. NCBI lineage: Eukaryota > Metazoa > Arthropoda > Arachnida > Araneae > Theridiidae > Parasteatoda > Parasteatoda tepidariorum. The sequence continues at coordinate 120,566,944 of NC_141756.1, read as the reverse complement.
TACACTATTACCCTGTAATATAATACGTGGTCCAATTTAAAAATTATAGGTCAATATTAAGGTCCGATACCGTGCAGTTAGTTAGCATAGAAAAGTGTCTTCGTATTTCCTTGTTTTAATGCACTATTTAAAATACACATAGTGTACCCCCTAATTGACCTATAATTATTTCCTAGGGTAGGGTTCACTATTACCCTGTAATATAATACCTAGTCTAATTTAAATATTATGGGTCAATATTAAGGTCTGATATTGCGCCTTGCGTTAGTTAACCATTGAAAGATGTCTTTGAATTTTTAAAGCATTTTAGAACGCTTATTTCTTCATTTTAAGCTTCTCAGAACACTTTATTTCGCATACGCATACATAGTAAACTTTAGGGTCACGCTGTGTACCCCCTAATTGACCTATAATTATTTTCTGTGGCAGGGTACACTATCACCCTGTAATATAATAACTGGTCCAATTTAAATATTATAGGTCAATATTAAGGTCTGATATTGCGCCTTGCGTTAGTTAACCATTGAAAGATGTCTTTGAATTTTTAAAGCATTTTAGAACGCTTATTTCTTCATTTTAAGCTTCTCAGAACACTTTATTTCGCATAGGCAAACATAGTAAACTTTAGGGTCACGCTGTGTACCCCCTAATTGATCTATAATTATTTCCTGTTGTAGGGTACACTATAACCCTGTAATATAATACGTGGTCCAATTTAAAAATTATAGGTCAATATTAAGGTCCGATACCGTGCCGTTAGTTAACATAGAAAAATGTCTTCGTATTTCCTTGTTTTAATGCACTATTTAAAATATACATTGTGTACCCCCTAATTGACCTATAATTATTTCCTGTGGTAGGGTACACTATTACCCTGTAATATAATACGTGGTCCAATTTAAAAATTATAGGTCAATATTAAGGTCCGATACCGTGCCGTTAGTAAACATAGAAAAATGTCTTTGAATTTTTAAAGCATTTTAGAACGCTTATTTCCTCATTTTAAGCTTCTCAGAACACTTTATTTCGCATAGGCATACATAGTAAACTTTAGGGTCACGCTGTGTTCCCCTAATTGACCTATAATTATTTCCTGTTGTAGGGTACACTATAACCCTGTAATATAATACGTGGTCTAATTTAAAAATTATAGGTCAATATTAAGGTCCGATACCGTGCCGTTAGTTAACTTAGAAAAGTGTCTTCGAATTTCCTTGTTTTAATGCACTATTTAAAATATACATAGTGTACCCCCTAATTGACCTATAATTATTTCCTGTGGTAGGGTACACTATTACCCTGTAATATAATATGTGGACCAATTTAAATATTATGGGTCAATATTAAGATCTGAAATCGATCTTTACGTTAACATTGAAAAGTGACTTCGCGCTTCCTATCTTTAAAGGGTTTTAAAAGGAGAATTTCCTCGTTTTGAGCAATAGTGAATTAAGTCATTTTTAAGGTCAGATATCGTGCCGTTTGTTAGCATTGAAAAGTGTCTTCGAATTTCCTTGTTTTAATGCACTTTTTAAAATATACATAGTGTACCCCCTAATTCACCTATAATTATTTCCTGTGGTAGGGTACACTATTACCCTGCAATATAATACTTGGTCCAATTAAAATATTATAGGTCAATATTAAGGTCCGAAATCGGGCTAACAGTGAAGAGGGACTTCGCGCTTCCAATCTTTAAAGGGTTTTAGAAGGCGAATTTCCTCATTTTAAGCTCTTCCGAACACTTATTTTAGTTACGCACACATAGTAAAATAAAGGAACTCATTGTGTTCCCTCTAATTGACATATAATTATTTCGAGTGATAGGGTACACTATTACCCTGTAATATAATACCTGGTCCAACTAAAATATTATAGGTCAATATTAAGGTCTGATATCGCGCCTTGGGTTAGTTAACCATTGAAAGATGTATTTGAATTTTTAAAGCATTTTAGAAGTCTTATTTCTTTATTTTAAGCTTCTCAGAACACTTTATTTCACATAGGCATACATAGTAAACTTTAGGGTCACGCTGTGTGCCCCCTAATTGACCTATTATTATTTCCTGTAGAAGTGTACACTATTACCCTGTAATATAATACCTGGACCAACTAAAATATTATAGGCCAATATTAAGATCCGATACCGTGGCGTTAGTTAACATTGAAAAGTGTCTTTGAATTTCCTTGTTTTAATGCACTATTTAAAATATACATAGTGTACCCCCTAATTCACCTATAATTATTTCCTGTGGTAGGGTACACTATTACCCTGCAATATAATACCTGGTCCAATTAAAATATTATAGGTCAATATTAAGGTCCGATATCGGGCTAACAGTGAAGAGGGACTTCGCTCTTCCTATCTTTAAAGGGTTTTAGAAGGCGAATTTCCTCATTTTAAGCTCTTCCGAACACTTATTTTAGATACGCACACATAGTAAAATACAGGAACTCATTGTGTTCCCTCTAATTGACATATAATTATTTCCCGTGGTAGGGTACACTATTACCCTGTAATATAATACCTGGTTCAACTAAAATATTATAGGTCAATATTAAGTTCTGATATCGCGCCTTGCGTTAGTTAACCATTGAAAGATGTCTTTGAATTTTTAAAGCATTTTAGAAGTCTTATTTCTTCATTTTAAGCTTCTCAGAACACTTTATTTCGCATAGGCCTACATAGTAAACTTTAGGGTCACGCTGTGTACCCCCTAATTGACCTATAATTATTTTCTGTGGTAGGGTACACTATCATCCTGTAATATAATACGTGGAACAATTAAAAAATTATAGGTCAATATTAAGGTCCGATACCGTGCCGTTAGTTAACATAGAAAAGAGTCTTCGAATTTCCTTGTTTTAATACACTATTTAAAATATACATAGTGTACCCCCTAATTGACCTATAATTATTTCCTGTTGTAGGGTACACTAGTACCCTGTAATATAATACCTGGTCCAATTTAAATATTATGGTTCCATATTAAGGTCTGATATCGCGCCTTGCGCTAATTAACCATTGAAAGATGTCTTTGAATTTTTAAAGCATTTTAGAACGCTTATTTCTTCATTTTAAGCTTCTCAGAACACTCTATTTCGCATAGGCATACATAGTAAACTTTAGGGTCACGCTGTGTACCCCCTAATTGACCTATAATTATTTCCTCTGGTTGGGTACACTATTACCCTGTAATATAATACGTGGTCCAATTTAAAAATTATAGGTCAATATTAAGGTCCGATACCGTGCAGTTAGTTAGCATAGAAAAGTGTCTTCGTATTTCCTTGTTTTAATGCACTCTTTAAAATACACATAGTGTACCCCCTAATTGACCTATAATTATTTCCTAGGGTAGGGTTCACTATTACCCTGTAATATAATACCTAGTCCAATTTAAATATTATGGGTCAATATTAAGGTCTGATATTGCGCCTTGCGTTAGTTAACCATTGAAAGATGTCTTTGAATTTTTAAAGCATTTTAGAACGCTTATTTCTTCATTTTAAGCTTCTCAGAACACTTTATTTCTTATAGGCATACATAGTAAACTTTAGGGTCACGCTGTGTACCCCCTAATTGACCTATAATTATTTTCTTTGGTAGGGTATACTATAACCCTGTAATATAATACGTGGTCCAATTTAAAAATTATAGGTCAATATTAAGGTCCGATACCGTGCCGTTAGTTAACATAGAAAAGTGTCTTCGTATTTCCTTGTTTTAATGCACTATTTAAAATATACATTGTGTACCCCCTAATTGACCTATAATTATTTCCTGTGGTAGGGTACACTATTACCCTGTAATATAATACCTGGTTCAATTTAAATATTATGGGTCCATATTAAGGTCTGATATCGTGCTCTGCGTTATTTAACCATTGAAAGAAGTCTTTGAATTTTTAAAGCATTTTAGAACGCTTATTTCTTCATTTTAAGGTTCTCAGAACACTCTACTTCGCATAGGCATACATAGTAAACTTTAGGGTCACGCTGTGTACCCCCTAAATGACCTATAATTATTTCCTGCGGTAGGGTACACTATTACCCTGTAATATAATACGTGGTTCAATTTAAAAATTATAGGTCAATATTAAGGTCCGATACCGTGTCGTTAGTTAACATAGAAAAATGTCTTTGAATTTTCAAAGCATTTTAGAACGCTTATTTCCTCATTTTTAGCTTCTCAGAACACTTTATTTCGCATAGGCATACATAGTAAACTTTAGGGTCACTCTGTGTACCCCCTAATTGACCTATAATTATTTCCTGCGGTTGAGTACACTACAACCCTGTAATATAATACGTGGTCCAATATAAAAATTATAGGTCAATATTAAGGTCCGATACCGTGCCGTTAGTTAACATAGAAAAGTGTCTTCGTATTTCCTTGTTTTAATGCACTATTTTAAAAATACATAGTGTACCCCCTAATTGACCTATAATTATTTCCTGTGGTAGGGTACACTATTACCCTGTAATATAATACATGGTCCAATTTAAATATTATGGGTCAATATTAAGGTCTGATATTGCGCCTTGCGTTAGTTAACCATTGAAAGATGTCTTTGAATTTTTAAAGCATTTTAGAACGCTTATTTCTTCATTTTAAGCTTCTCAGAACACTTTATTTCGCATACGCATACATAGTAAACTTTAGGGTCACGCTGTGTACCCCCTAATTGACCTATAATTATTTCCTGAGGTAGGGTACACTATTACCCTGTAATATAAGACGTGGTACAATTTAAAAATTATAGGACAATATTAAGGTCCGATACCGTGCCGTTAGTTAACATAGAAAAGTGTCTTTGTATTTCCTTGTTTTAATGCACTATTTAAAATACACATAGTGTACCCCCTAATTGACCTATAATTATTTCCTAGGGTAGGGTTCACTATTACCCTGTAATATAATACCTAGTCCAATTTAAATATTATGGGTCAATATTAAGGTCTGATATTGCGCCTTGCGTTAGTTAACCATTGAAAGATGTCTTTGAATTTTTAAAGCATTTTAGAACGCTTATTTCTTCATTTTAAGCTTCTCAGAACACTCTATTCCGCATACGCATACATAGTAAAATTTAGGGTCACACTGTGTACCCCCTAAATGACCTATAATTATTTCCTGTGGTAGGGTACACTATTACCCTGTAATATTATACGTGGTCCAATTTAAAAATTATAGGTCAATATTAAGTTCCGATACCGTGCCGTTAGTTAACATTGAAAAATGTCTTTGAATTTTTAAAGCATTTTAGAACGCTTATTTCTTTATTTTAAGCTTCTCAGAACACTTTATTTCGCATAGGCAAACATAGTAAACTTAAGGGTCACGCTGTGTACCCCCTAATTGACCTATAATTATTTTCTGTGGTAGGGTTCACTATCACCCTGTAATATAATACGTGGCCCAATTTAAAAATTATAGGTCAATATTAAGGTCCGATACCGTGCCGTTAGTTAACATAGAAAGGAGTCTTCGAATTTCCTTGTTTTAATGCACTATTTAAAATATACATAGTGTACCCCCTAATTGACCTATAATTATTTCCTAGGGAAGGGTTCACTATTACCCTGTAATATAATACCTGGTCCAATTTAAATATTATGGGTCAATATTAAGGTCTGATATTGCGCCTTGCGTTAGTTAACCATTGAAAGATGTCTTTGAATTTTTAAAGCATTTTAGAACGCTTATTTCTTCATTTTAAGCTTCTCAGAACACTTTATTTCGCATAGGCAAACATAGTAAACTTTAGGGTCACGCTGTGTGCCCCCTAATTGACCTATAATTATTTCCTGTTGAAGGGTACACTATAACCCTGTAATATAATACGTGGTCCAATTTAAAAATTATAGTTTAATATTAAGGTCCGATACCGTGCCGTTAGTTAACATAGAAAAATGTCTTCGTATTTCCTTGTTTTAATGCACTATTTAAAATATACATAGTGTACCCCCTAATTGACCTATAATTATTTCCTTTGGTAGGGTACACTATTACCCTGTAATATAATACCAGGTCCAATTTAAATATTATGGGTCTATATTAAGGTCTGATATTGCGCCTTGCGTTAGTTAACCATTGAAAGATGTCTTTGAATTTTTAAAGCATTTTAGAACGCTTATTTCTTCATTTTAAGCTTCTCAGAACACTCTATTCCGCATACGCATACATAGTAAAATTTAGGGTCTCACTGTGTACCCCCTAAATGACCTATAATTATTTCCTGTGGTAGGGTACACTATTACCCTGTAATATTATACGTGGTCCAATTTAAAAATTATAGGTCAATATTAAGTTCCGATACCGTGCCGTTAGTTAACATTGAAAAATGTCTTTGAATTTTTAAAGCATTTTAGAACGCTTATTTCTTTATTTTAAGCTTCTCAGAACACTTTATTTCGCATAGGCAAACATAGTAAACTTAAGGGTCACGCTGTGTACCCCCTAATTGACCTATAATTATTTTCTGTGGTAGGGTTCACTATCACCCTGTAATATAATACGTGGCCCAATTTAAAAATTATAGGCCAATATTAAGGTCCGATACCGTGCCGTTAGTTAACATAGAAAGGAGTCTTCGAATTTCCTTGTTTTAATGCACTATTTAAAATATACATAGTGTACCCCCTAATTGACCTATAATTATTTCCTGTGGTAGGGTACACTAGTACCCAGTAATATAATACCTGGTCTAATTTAAATATTATGGTTCCATATTAAGGTCTGATATCGCGCCTTGCGTTAGTTAACCATTGAAAGATGTCTTTGAATTTTTAAAGCATTTTAGAACGCTTTTTTCTTCATTTTAAGCTTCTCAGAACACTCTATTTCGCATAGGCATACATAGTAAACTTTAGGGTCACGCTGTGTACCCTCTAATTGACCTATAATTATTTCCTGTGGTAGGGTACACTATTACCCTGTTATATAGTACGTGGTCCAATTTAAAAATTATAGGTCAATATTAAGATCCGATACCGTGCCGTTAGTTAGCATAGAAAAGTGTCTTCGTATTTCCTTGTTTTAATGCACTATTTAAAATACACATAGTGTACCCCCTAATTGACCTATAATTATTTCCTAGGGAAGGGTTCACTATTACCCTGTAATATAATACCTGGTCCAATTTAAATATTATGGGTCAATATTAAGGTCTGATATTGCGCCTTGCGTTAGTTAACCATTGAAAGATGTCTTTGAATTTTTAAAGCATTTTAGAACGCTTATTTCTTCATTTTAAGCTTCTCAGAACACTTTATTTCGCATAGGCAAACATAGTAAACTTTAGGGTCACGCTGTGTGCCCCCTAATTGACCTATAATTATTTCCTGTTGTAGGGTACACTATAACCCTGTAATATAATACGTGGTCCAATTTAAAAATTATAGGTCAATATTAAGGTCCGATACCGTGCCGTTAGTTAACATAGAAAAATGTCTTCGTATTTCCTTGTTTTAATGCACTATTTAAAATATACATAGTGTACCCCCTAATTGACCTATAATTATTTCCTTTGTTAGGGTACACTATTACCCTGTAATATAATACCAGGTCCAATTTAAATATTATGGGTCTATATTAAGGTCTGATATTGCGCCTTGCGTTAGTTAACCATTGAAAGATGTCTTTGAATTTTTAAAGCATTTTAGAACGCTTATTTCTTCATTTTAAGCTTCTCAGAACACTCTATTCCGCATACGCATACATAGTAAAATTTAGGGTCTCACTGTGTACCCCCTAAATGACCTATAATTATTTCCTGTGGTAGGGTACACTAATACCCTGTAATATTATACGTGGTCCAATTTAAAAATTATAGGTCAATATTAAGTTCCGATACCGTGCCGTTAGTTAACATTGAAAAATGTCTTTGAATTTTTAAAGCATTTTAGAACGCTTATTTCTTTATTTTAAGCTTCTCAGAACACTTTATTTCGCATAGGCAAACATAGTAAACTTAAGGGTCACGCTGTGTACCCCCTAATTGACCTATAATTATTTCCTGTGGTAGGGTACACTATTACCCTGTTATATAGTACGTGGTCCAATTTAAAAATTATAGGTCAATATTAAGATCCGATACCGTGCCGTTAGTTAGCATAGAAAAGTGTCTTCGTATTTCCTTGTTTTAATGCACTATTTAAAATACACATAGTGTACCCCCTAATTGACCTATAATTATTTCCTAGGGAAGGGTTCACTATTACCCTGTAATATAATACCTGGTCCAATTTAAATATTATGGGTCAATATTAAGGTCTGATATTGCGCCTTGCGTTAGTTAACCATTGAAAGATGTCTTTGAATTTTTAAAGCATTTTAGAACGCTTATTTCTTTATTTTAAGCTTCTCAGAACACTTTATTTCGCATAGGCAAACATAGTAAACTTAAGGGTCACGCTGTGTACCCCCTAATTGACCTATAATTATTTTCTGTGGTAGGGTTCACTATCACCCTGTAATATAATACGTGGCCCAATTTAAAAATTATAGGTCAATATTAAGGTCCGATACCGTGCCGTTAGTTAACATAGAAAGGAGTCTTCGAATTTCCTTGTTTTAATGCACTATTTAAAATATACATAGTGTACCCCCTAATTGACCTATAATTATTTCCTGTGGTAGGGTACACTAGTACCCAGTAATATAATACCTGGTCTAATTTAAATATTATGGTTCCATATTAAGGTCTGATATCGCGCCTTGCGTTAGTTAACCATTGAAAGATGTCTTTGAATTTTTAAAGCTTTTTAGAACGCTTTTTTCTTCATTTTAAGCTTCTCAGAACACTTTATTTCGCATAGGCAAACATAGTAAACTTAAGGGTCACGCTGTGTACCCCCTAATTGACCTATAATTATTTTCTGTGGTAGGGTTCACTATCACCCTGTAATATAATACGTGGCCCAATTTAAAAATTATAGGTCAATATTAAGGTCCGATACCGTGCCGTTAGTTAACATAGAAAGGAGTCTTCGAATTTCCTTGTTTTAATGCACTATTTAAAATATACATAGTGTACCCCCTAATTGACCTATAATTATTTCCTGTGGTAGGGTACACTAGTACCCAGTAATATAATACCTGGTCTAATTTAAATATTATGGTTCCATATTAAGGTCTGATATCGCGCCTTGCGTTAGTTAACCATTGAAAGATGTCTTTGAATTTTTAAAGCATTTTAGAACGCTTTTTTCTTCATTTTAAGCTTCTCAGAACACTCTATTTCGCATAGGCATACATAGTAAACTTTAGGGTCACGCTGTGTACCCCCTAATTGACCTATAATTATTTCCTGTGGTAGGGTACACTATTACCCTGTTATATAGTACGTGGTCCAATTTAAAAATTATAGGTCAATATTAAGATCCGATACCGTGCCGTTAGTTAGCATAGAAAAGTGTCTTCGTATTTCCTTGTTTTAATGCACTATTTAAAATACACATAGTGTACCCCCTAATTGACCTATAATTATTTCCTAGGGAAGGGTTCACTATTACCCTGTAATATAATACCTGGTCCAATTTAAATATTATGGGTCAATATTAAGGTCTGATATTGCGCCTTGCGTTAGTTAACCATTGAAAGATGTCTTTGAATTTTTAAAGCATTTTAGAACGCTTATTTCTTCATTTTAAGCTTCTCAGAACACTTTATTTCGCATAGGCAAACATAGTAAACTTTAGGGTCACGCTGTGTGCCCCCTAATTGACCTATAATTATTTCCTGTTGTAGGGTACACTATAACCCTGTAATATAATACGTGGTCCAATTTAAAAATTATAGGTCAATATTAAGGTCCGATACCGTGCCGTTAGTTAACATAGAAAAATGTCTTCGTATTTCCTTGTTTTAATGCACTATTTAAAATATACATAGTGTACCCCCTAATTGACCTATAATTATTTCCTTTGTTAGGGTACACTATTACCCTGTAATATAATACCAGGTCCAATTTAAATATTATGGGTCTATATTAAGGTCTGATATTGCGCCTTGCGTTAGTTAACCATTGAAAGATGTCTTTGAATTTTTAAAGCATTTTAGAACGCTTATTTCTTCATTTTAAGCTTCTCAGAACACTCTATTCCGCATACGCATACATAGTAAAATTTAGGGTCTCACTGTGTACCCCCTAAATGACCTATAATTATTTCCTGTGGTAGGGTACACTAATACCCTGTAATATTATACGTGGTCCAATTTAAAAATTATAGGTCAATATTAAGTTCCGATACCGTGCCGTTAGTTAACATTGAAAAATGTCTTTGAATTTTTAAAGCATTTTAGAACGCTTATTTCTTTATTTTAAGCTTCTCAGAACACTTTATTTCGCATAGGCAAACATAGTAAACTTAAGGGTCACGCTGTGTACCCCCTAATTGACCTATAATTATTTTCTGTGGTAGGGTTCACTATCACCCTGTAATATAATACGTGGCCCAATTTAAAAATTATAGGTCAATATTAAGGTCCGATACCGTGCCGTTAGTTAACATAGAAAGGAGTCTTCGAATTTCCTTGTTTTAATGCACTATTTAAAATATACATAGTGTACCCCCTAATTGACCTATAATTATTTCCTGTGGTAGGGTACACTAGTACCCAGTAATATAATACCTGGTCTAATTTAAATATTATGGTTCCATATTAAGGTCTGATATCGCGCCTTGCGTTAGTTAACCATTGAAAGATGTCTTTGAATTTTTAAAGCTTTTTAGAACGCTTTTTTCTTCATTTTAAGCTTCTCAGAACACTTTATTTCGCATAGGCAAACATAGTAAACTTAAGGGTCACGCTGTGTACCCCCTAATTGACCTATAATTATTTTCTGTGGTAGGGTTCACTATCACCCTGTAATATAATACGTGGCCCAATTTAAAAATTATAGGTCAATATTAAGGTCCGATACCGTGCCGTTAGTTAACATAGAAAGGAGTCTTCGAATTTCCTTGTTTTAATGCACTATTTAAAATATACATAGTGTACCCCCTAATTGACCTATAATTATTTCCTGTGGTAGGGTACACTAGTACCCAGTAATATAATACCTGGTCTAATTTAAATATTATGGTTCCATATTAAGGTCTGATATCGCGCCTTGCGTTAGTTAACCATTGAAAGATGTCTTTGAATTTTTAAAGCATTTTAGAACGCTTTTTTCTTCATTTTAAGCTTCTCAGAACACTCTATTTCGCATAGGCATACATAGTAAACTTTAGGGTCACGCTGTGTACCCCCTAATTGACCTATAATTATTTCCTGTCGTAGGGTACACTATAACCCTGTAATATAATACGTGGTCTAATTTAAAAATTATAGGTCAATATTAAGGTCCGATACCGTGCTGTTAGTAAACATAGAAAAATGTCTTTGAATTTTTAAAGCATTTTAGAACGCTTATTTCCTCATTTTAAGCTTCTCAGAACACTTTATTTCGCATAGGCATACATAGTAAACTTTAGGGTCACGCTGTGTACCCCCTAATTGACCTATAATTATTTCCTGTCGTAGGGTACACTATAACCCTGTAATATAATACGTGGTCTAATTTAAAAATTATAGGTCAATATTAAGATCCGATACCGTGCCGTTAGTTAGCATAGAAGAGTGTCTTCGTATTTCCTTGTTTTAATGCACTATTTAAAATACACATAGTGTACCCCCTAATTGACCTATAATTATTTCCTAGGGAAGGGTTCACTATTACCCTGTAATATAATACCTGGTCCAATTTAAATATTATGGGTCAATATTAAGGTCTGATATTGCGCCTTGCGTTAGTTAACCATTGAAAGATGTCTTTGAATTTTTAAAGTATTTTAGAACGCTTATTTCTTCATTTTAAGCTTCTCAGAACACTTTATTTCGCATAGGCAAACATAGTAAACTTTAGGGTCACGCTGTGTGCCCCCTAATTGACCTATAATTATTTCCTGTTGTAGGGTACACTATAACCCTGTAATATAATACGTGGTCCAATTTAAAAATTATAGGTCAATATTAAGGTCCGATACTGTGCCGTTAGTTAACATAGAAAAATGTCTTCGTATTTCCTTGTTTTAATGCACTATTTAAAATATACATTGTGTACCCCCTAATTGACCTATAATTTTTTCCTGTGGTAGGGTACACTATTACCCTGTAATATAATACCTGGTTCAATTTAAATATTATGGGTCCATATTAAGGTCTGATATCGTGCTCTGCGTTATTTAACCATTGAAAAGAGTCTTTGAATTTTTAAAGCATTTTAGAACGCTTATTTCTTCATTTTAAGCATCTCAGAACACTCTATTTCGCATAGGCATACATAATAAAATTTAGGGTCACGCTGTGTACCCCCTAAATGACCTATAATTATTTCCTGTGGTAGGGTACCCTACTACCCTGTAATATAATTCGTGGTCCAATTTAAAAATTATAGGTCAATATTAAGGTCCGATACCGTGCTGTTAGTAAACATAGAAAAATGTCTTTGAATTTTTAAAGCATTTTAGAACGCTTATTTCCTCATTTTAAGCTTCTCAGAACACTTTATTTCGCATAGGCATACATAGTAAACTTTAGGGTCACGCTGTGTACCCCCTAATTGACCTATAATTATTTCCTGTCGTAGGGTACACTATAACCCTGTAATATAATACGTGGTCTAATTTAAAAATTATAGGTCAATATTAAGGTCCGATACCGTGCCGTTAGTTAACATAGAAAAGTGTCTTCGAATTTCCTTGTTTTAATGCACTATTTAAAATATACATAGTGTACCCCCTAATTGACCTATAATTATTTCCTGTGGTAGGGTACACTATTACCCTGTAATATAATACCTGGTCCAATTTAAATATTATGGGTCAATATTAAGGTCTGATATTGCGCCTTGCGTTAGTTAACCATTGAAAGATGTCTTTGAATTTTTAAAGCATTTTAGAACGCTTATTTCTTCATTTTAAGCTTCTCAGAACACTTTATTTCGCATACGCAAACATAGTAAACTTTAGGGTCACTCTGTGTACCCCCTAATTGACCTATAATTATTTCCTGAGGTAGGGTACACTATTACCCTGTAATATAATACGTGGTACAATTTAAAAATTATAGGTCAATATTAAGGTCCGATACCGTGCCGTTAGTTAACATAGAAAAGTGTCTTCGTATTTCCTTGTTTTAATGCACTATTTAAAATATACATAGTGTACCCCCTAATTGACCTATAATTATTTCCATTGGTAGGGTACACTATTACCCTGTAATATAATACCTTTTCCAATTTAAATATTATGGGTCAATATTAAGGTCTGATATTGCGCCTTGCGTTAGTTAACTATTGAAAGATGTCTTTGAATTTTTAAAGCATTTTAGAACGCTTATTTCTTCATTTTAAGCGTCTCAGAACACTTTATTTCGCATAGGCATACATAGTAAAATTTAGGGTCACACTGTGTACCCCCTAAATGACCTATAATTATTTCCTGAGGTAGGGTACACTATTACCCTGTAATATAATACGTGGTCCAATTTAAAAATTATAGGTCAATATTAAGTTCCGATACCGTACCGTTAGTTAACATTGAAAAATATCTTTGAATTTTTAAAGCATTTTAGAACGCTTATTTCCTCATTTTAAGCTTCTCAGAACACTTTATTTCGCATAGGCATACATAGTAAACTTTAGGGTCACGCTGTGTACCCCCTAATTGACCTATAATTATTTCCTGTAATAGGGTACACTATAACCCTGTAATATAATACGTGGTCCAATTTAAAAATTATAGGTCAATATTAAGGTCCGATACCGGGCCGTTAGTTAACATAAAAAAGTGTCTTCGTATTTCCTTGTTTTAATGCACTATTTAAAATATACATAGTGTACCCCCTAATTGACCTATAATTATTTCCTGTGGTAGGGTACACTATTACCCTGTAATATAATATCTGGTACAATTTAAATATTATGGATCAATATTAAGGTTTGATATTGCGCCTTGCGTTAGTTAACCATTGAAAGATGTCTTTGAATTTTTAAAGCATTTTAGAACGCTTATTTCTTCATTTTAAGCTTCTCAGAACACTTTATTTCGCATAGGCATACATAGTAAACTTTAGGGTCACGCTGCGTACCCCCTAAGAGACCTATATTTATTTCCCGAGGTAGGGAACACTATTACCCTGTAATATAATGCGTGGTCCAATTTAAAAATTATAGGTCAATATTAAGGTCCGATACCGTGCCGTTAGTTAACATAGAAAAATGTCTTCGAATTTTTAAAGCATTTTAGAACGCTTATTTCCTCATTTTAAGCTTCTCAGAACACTTATTTTAGATACGCACACATAGTAAAATACAGGAACTCATTGTGTGCCCCCTAATTGACCTATAATTATTTCCTGTAGAAGTGTACACTATTACCCTGTAATATAATACCTGGACCAACTAAAATATTATAGGCCAATATTAAGATCCGATACCGTGGCGTTAGTTAACATTGAAAAGTGTCTTCGATTTTCCTTGTTTTAATGCACTATTTAAAATATACATAGTGCACCCCCTAATTCACCTATAATTATTTCCTGTGGTAGGGTACACTATTACCCTGCAATATAATACCTGGTCCAATTAAAATATTATAGGTCAATATTAAGGTCCGAAATCGGGCTAACAGTGAAGAGGGACTTCGCGCTTCCTATCTTCAAAGGGTTTTAGAAGGCGAATTTCCTCATTTTAAGCTCTTCCGAACACTTATTTTAGATACGCACACATAGTAAAATACAGGAACTCATTGTGTTCCCTCTAATTGAAATATAATTATTTCCCGTGGTAGGGTACACTATTACCCTGTAATATAATACCTGTCCAACTAAAATATTATAGGTCAATATTAAGGTCTGATATCGCGCCTTGCGTTAGTTAACCATTGAAAGATGTCTTTGAATTTTTAAAACATTTTAGAAGTCTTATTTCTTCATTTTAAGCTTCTCAGAACACTTTATTTCACATAGGCATACATAGTAAACTTTAGGGTCACGCTGTGTGCCCCCTAATTGACCTATAATTATTTCCTGTAGAAGTGTACACTATTACCCTGTAATATAATACCAGGACCAACTAAAATATTATAGGCCAATATTAAGATCCGATACCGTGGCGTTAGTTAACATTGAAAAGAGTCTTTGAATTTCCTTGTTTTAATGCACTATTTAAAATATACATAGTGTACCCCCTAATTCACCTATAATTATTTCCTGTGGTAGGGTACACTATTACCCTACAATATAATACCTGGTACAATTAAAATATTATGGGTCAATATTAAGATCTGAAATCGATCTTTACGTTAACATTGAAAAGTGACTTCGCGCTTCCTATCTTTAAAGGGTTTTAGAAGGCGAATTTCCTCGTTTTGTGCAATAGTGAATTAAGTCATTTTTAAGGTAAGATATCGTGCCGTTTGTTAGCATTGAAAAGTGTCTTCGAATTTCCTTGTTATAATGCGTTATTTAAAATATACATAATGTACCCCCTAATTCTTTATAATTATTTCCTGTGGTAGGGTACACTATTACCCTGCAATATAATACCTGGTCCAATTAAAATATTATAGGTCAATATTAAGGTCCTAAATCGGGCTAACAGTGAAGAGGGACTTCGCGCTTCCTATCTTTAAAGGGTTTTAGAAGGCGAATTTCCTCATTTTAAGCTCTTCCGAACACTTATTTTAGATAGGCACACATAGTAAAATACAGGAACTCATTGTGTTCCCTCTAATTGACATATAATTATTTCCCGTGGTAGGGTACACTATTACCCTGTAATATAATACCTGGTCCAACTAAAATATTATAGGCCAATATTAAGATCCGATACCGTGGCGTTTGTTAGCATTGAAAAGTGTCTTCGAATTTCCTTGTTTTAATGCACTATTTAAAATATACATAGTGTACCCCCTAATTCACCTATAATTATTTCCTGTGGTAGGGTACACTATTGCCCTGCAATATAAAACCTGGTCCAACTAAAATATTATAGGTCAATATTAAGGTCTGATATCGCGCCTTGCGTTAGTTAACCATTGAAAGATGTCTTTGAATTTTTAAAACATTTTAGAAGTCTTATTTCTTCATTTTAAGCTTCTCAGAACACTTTATTTCACATAGGCATACATAGTAAACTTTAGGGTCACTCTGTGTGCCCCCTAATTGACCTATAATTATTTCCTGTAGAAGTGTACACTATTACCCTGTAATATAATAGAAGTGTACACTATTACCCTGAAATATAATACCTGGACCAACTAAAATATTATAGGCCAATATTAAGATCCGATACCGTGGCGTTAGTTAACATTGAAAAGTGTCTTTGATTTTCCTAGTTTTAATGCGCTTTTTAAAATATACATATTTTCCCCCCTAATTCACCTATAATTATTTCCTGTGGTAGGGTACACTATTACCCTACAATATAATACCTGGTCCAATTAAAATATTATAGATCAATATTAAGGTCCGAAATCGGGCTAACAGTGAAGAGGGACTTCGCGCTTCCTATCTTTAAAGGGTTTTAGAAGGCGAATTTCCTCATTTTAAGCTCTTCCGAACACTTATTTTAGATACGCACACATAGTAAAATACAGGAACTCATTGTGTTCCCTCTAATTGACATATAATTATTTCCCGTGGTAGGGTACACTATTACCCTGTAATATAATACCTGGTCCAACTAAAATATTATAGGCCAAAATTAAGATCCGATACCGTGGCGTTAGTTAACATTGAAAAGTGTCTTCGAATTTCCTTGTTTTAATGCACTATTTAAAATATACATAGTGTCCCCCCCAAGTCACCTATAATTATTTCCTGAGGTAGGGTACACTATTACCCTGCAATATAATACCTGGTCCAATTAAAATATTGTAGGTCAATATTAAGGTCCGAAATCGGGCTAACAGTGAAGAGGGACTTCGCGCTTCCTATCTTTAAAGTGTTTAGAAGGCGAATTTCCTCATTTTAAGCTCTTCCGAACACTTATTTTAGATACGCACACATAGTAAAATACAGGAACTCATTGTGTTCTCTCTAATTGACATATAATTATTTCCCGTGGTAGGGTACACTATTACCCTGTAATATAATACCTGGTCCAACTAAAATATTATAGGTCAATATTAAGGTCTGATATCGCGCCTTGCGTTAGTTAACCATTGAAAGATGTCTTTGAATTTTTAAAGCATTTTAGAAGTCTTATTTCTTCATTTTAAGCTTCTCAGAACACTTTATTTCACATAGGCATACATAGTAAACTTTAGGGTCACGCTGTGTGCCACCTAATTGACCTATAATTATTTCCTGTAGAAGTGTACACTATTACCCTGTAATATAATACCTGGACCAACTAAAATATTATAGGCCAATATTAAAATCCGATACCGTGGCGTTAGTTAACATTGAAAAGTGTCTTCGATTTTCCTAGTTTTAATGCACTATTTAAAATATACATAGTGTACCCCCTAATTCACTTATAATTATTTCCTGTGGTAGGGTACACTATTACCCTGCAATATAATACCTGGTCCAATTAAAATATTATAGATCAATATTAAGGTCCGAAATCGGGCTAACAGTGAAGAGGGACTTCACGCTTCCTATCTTTAAAGGGTTTTAGAAGGCGAATTTCCTCATTTTAAGCTCTTCCGAACACTTATTTTAGATACGCACACATAGTAAAATACAGGAACTCATTGTGTTCCCTCTAATTGACATATAATTATTTCCCGTGGTAGGGTACACTATTACCCTGTAATATAATACCTGTCCAACTAAAATATTATAGGTCAATATTAAGGTCTGATATCGCGCCTTGCGTTAGTTAACCATTGAAAGATGTCTTTGAATTTTTAAAACATTTTAGAAGTCTTATTTCTTCATTTTAAGCTTCTCAGAACACTTTATTTCACATAGGCATACATAGTAAACTTTAGGGTCACGCTGTTAGCCCCCTAATTGACCTATAATTATTTCCTGTAGAAGTGTACACTATTACCCTGTAATATAATACCTGAACCAACTAAAATATTATAGGCCAATATTAAGATCCGATACCGTGGCGTTAGTTAACATTGAAAAGTGTCTTCGATTTTCCTAGTTTTAATGCACTATTTAAAATATACATAGTGTACCCCCTAATTCACTTATAATTATTTCCTGTGGTAGGGTACACTATTACCCTGCAATATAATACCTGGTCCAATTAAAATATTATAGATCAATATTAAGGTCCGAAATCGGGCTAACAGTGAAGAGGGACTTCACGCTTCCTATCTTTAAAGGGTTTTAGAAGGCGAATTTCCTCATTTTAAGCTCTTCCGAACACTTATTTTAGATACGCACACATAGTAAAATACAGGAACTCATTGTGTTCCCTCTAATTGACATATAATTATTTCCCGTGGTAGGTTACACTATTACCCTGTAATATAATACCAGTCCAACTAAAATATTATAGGTCAATATTAAGGTCTGATATCGCGCCTTGCGTTAGTTAACCATTGAAAGATGTCTTTGAATTTTTAAAACATTTTAGAAGTCTTATTTCTTCATTTTAAGCTTCTCAGAACACTTTATTTCACATAGGCATACATAGTAAACTTTAGGGTCACGCTGTGTGCCCCCTAATTGACCTATAATTATTTCCTGTAGAAGTGTACACTATTACCCTGTAATATAATACCTGAACCAACTAAAATATTATAGGCCAATATTAAGATCCGATACCGTGGCGTTAGTTAACATTGAAAAGTGTCTTCGATTTTCCTTGTTTTAATGCACTATTTAAAATATACATAGTGTCCCCCCCAAGTCACCTATAATTATTTCCTGAGGTAGGGTACACTATTACCCTGCAATATAATACCTGGTCCAATTAAAATATTGTAGGTCAATATTAAGGTCCGAAATCGGGCTAACAGTGCAGAGGGACTTCGCGCTTCCTATCTTTAAAGGGTTTAGAAGGCGAATTTCCTCATTTTAAGCTCTTCCGAACACTTATTTTAGATACGCACACATAGTAAAATACAGGAACTCATTGTGTTCTCTCTAATTGACATATAATTATTTCCCGTGGTAGGGTACACTATTACCCTGTAATATAATACCTGGTCCAACTAAAATATTATAGGTCAATATTAAGGTCTGATATCGCGCCTTGCGTTAGTTAACCATTGAAAGATGTCTTTGAATTTTTAAAGCATTTTAGAAGTCTTATTTCTTCATTTTAAGCTTCTCAGAACACTTTATTTCACATAGGCATACATAGTAAACTTTAGGGTCACGCTGTGTGCCCCCTAATTGACCTATAATTATTTCCTGTAGAAGTGTACACTATTACCCTGTAATATAATACCTGGACCAACTAAAATATTATAGGCCAATATTAAGATCCGATACCGTGGCGTTAGTTAACATTGAAAAGTGTCTTCGATTTTCCTAGTTTTAATGCACTATTTAAAATATACATAGTGTACCCCCTAATTCACTTATAATTATTTCCTGTGGTAGGGTACACTATTACCCTGCAATATAATACCTGGTCCAATTAAAATATTATAGATCAATATTAAGGTCCGAAATCGGGCTAACAGTGAAGAGGGACTTCACGCTTCCTATCTTTAAAGGGTTTTAGAAGGCGAATTTCCTCATTTTAAGCTCTTCCGAACACTTATTTTAGATACGCACACATAGTAAAATACAGGAACTCATTGTGTTCCCTCTAATTGAAATATAATTATTTCCCGTGGTAGGGTACACTATTACCCTGTAATATAATACCTGTCCAACTAAAATATTATAGGTCAATATTAAGGTCTGATATCGCGCCTTGCGTTAGTTAACCATTGAAAGATGTCTTTGAATTTTTAAAACATTTTAGAAGTCTTATTTCTTCATTTTAAGCTTCTCAGAACACTTTATTTCACATAGGCATACATAGTAAACTTTAGGGTCACGCTGTGTGCCCCCTAATTGACCTATAATTATTTCCTGTAGAAGTGTACACTATTACCCTGTAATATAATACCTGAACCAACTAAAATATTATAGGCCAATATTAAGATCCGATACCGTGGCGTTAGTTAACATTGAAAAGTGTCTTCGATTTTCCTAGTTTTAATGCACTATTTAAAATATACATAGTGTACCCCCTAATTCACTTATAATTATTTCCTGTGGTAGGGTACACTATTACCCTGCAATATAATACCTGGTCCAATTAAAATATTATAGATCAATATTAAGGTCCGAAATCGGGCTAACAGTGAAGAGGGACTTCACGCTTCCTATCTTTAAAGGGTTTTAGAAGGCGAATTTCCTCATTTTAAGCTCTTCCGAACACTTATTTTAGATACGCACACATAGTAAAATACAGGAACTCATTGTGTTCCCTCTAATTGACATATAATTATTTCCCGTGGTAGGGTACACTATTACCCTGTAATATAATACCTGTCCAACTAAAATATTATAGGTCAATATTAAGGTCTGATATCGCGCCTTGCGTTAGTTAACCATTGAAAGATGTCTTTGAATTTTTAAAACATTTTAGAAGTCTTATTTCTTCATTTTAAGCTTCTCAGAACACTTTATTTCACATAGGCATACATAGTAAACTTTAGGGTCACGCTGTGTGCCCCCTAATTGACCTATAATTATTTCCTGTAGAAGTGTACACTATTACCCTGTAATATAATACCTGAACCAACTAAAATATTATAGGCCAATATTAAGATCCGATACCGTGGCGTTAGTTAACATTGAAAAGTTTCTTCGATTTTCCTAGTTTTAATGCACTATTTAAAATATACATAGTGTACCCCCTAATTCACCTATAATTATTTCCTGTGGTAGGGTACACTATTACCCTGCAATATAATACCTGGTCCAATTAAAATATTATAGGTCAATATTAAGGTCCGAAATCGGGCTAACAGTGAAGAGGGACTTCGCGCTTCCTATCTTTAAAGGGGTTTAGAAGGCGAATTTCCTCATTTTAAGCTCTTCCGAACACTTATTTTAGATACGCACACATAGTAAAATACAGGAACTCATTGTGTTCCCTCTAATTGACATATAATTATTTCCCGTGGTAGGGTACACTATTACCCTGTAATATAATACCTGTCCAACTAAAATATTATAGGTCAATATTAAGGTCTGATATCGCGCCTTGCGTTAGTTAACCATTGAAAGATGTCTTTGAATTTTTAAAACATTTTAGAAGTCTTATTTCTTCATTTTAAGCTTCTCAGAACACTTTATTTCACATAGGCTTACATAGTAAACTTTAGGGTCACGCTGTGTGCCCCCTAATTGACCTATAATTATTTCCTGTAGAAGTGTACACTATTACCCTGTAATATAATACCAGGACCAACTAAAATATTATAGGCCAATATTAAGATCCGATACCGTGGCGTTAGTTAACATTGAAAAGTGTCTTTGAATTTCCTTGTTTTAATGCACTATTTAAAATATACATAGTGTACCCCCTAATTCACCTATAATTATTTCCTGTGGTAGGGTACACTATTACCCTACAATATAATACCTGGTCCAATTAAAATATTATGGGTCAATATTAAGATCTGAAATCGATCTTTACGTTAACATTGAAAAGTGACTTCGCGCTTCCTATCTTTAAAGGGTTTTAGAAGGCGAATTTCCTCGTTTTGTGAAATAGTGAATTAAGTCATTTTTAAGGTCAGATATCGTGCCGTTTGTTAGCATTGAAAAGTGTCTTCGAATTTCCTTGTTATAATGCACTATTTAAAATATACATAGTGTACCCCCTAATTCACCTATAATTATTTCCTGTAGAAGTGAACACTATTACCCTGCAATATAATACCTGGTCCAATTAAAATATTATAGGTCAATATTAACGTCCGAAATCGGGCTAACAGTGAAGAGGGACTTCGCGCTTCCTATCTTTAAAGGGTTTTAGAAGGCGAATTTCCTCATTTTAAGCTCTTCCGAACACTTATTTTAGATACGCACACATAGTAAAATACAGGAACTCATTGTGTTCCCTCTAATTGACATATAATTATTTCCCGTAGTAGGGTACACTATTACCCTGTAATAAAATACCTGGTCCAACTAAAATATTATAGGTCAATATTAAGGTCTGATATCGCGCCTTGCGTTAGTTAACCATTGAAAGATGTCTTTGAATTTTTAAAGCATTTTAGAAGTCTTATTTCTTCATTTTAAGCTTCTCAGAACACTTTATTTCACATAGGCATACGTAGTAAACTTTAGGGTCACGCTGTGTGCCCCCTAATTGACCTATAATTATTTCCTGTAGAAGTGTACACTATTACCCTGCAATATAATACCTGGACCAACTAAAATATTATAGGCCAATATTAAGATCCGATACCGTGGCGTTAGTTAACATTGAAAAGTGTCTTTGAATTTCCTTGTTTTAATGCACTATTTAAAATATACATAGTGTACCCCCTAATTCACCTATAATTATTTCCTGTGGTAGGGTACACTATTACCCTACAATATAATACCTGGTCCAATTAAAATATTATGGATCAATATTAAGATCCGAAATCGATCTTTACGTTAACATTGAAAAGTGACTTCGCGATTCCTATCTTTAAAGGGTTTTAGAAGGCGAATTTCCTCGTTTTGTGCAATAGTGAATTAAGTCATTTTTAAGGTCAGATATCGTGCCGTTTGTTAGCATTGAAAAGTGTCTTCGAATTTCCTTGTTATAATGCACTATTTAAAATATACATAGTGTACCCCCTAATTCACCTATAATTATTTCCTGTGGTAGGGTACACTATTACCCTGCAATATAATACCTGGTCCAATTAAAATATTATAGGTCAATATTAAGGTCCAAAATCGGGCTAACAGTGAAGAGGGACTTCGCGCTTCCTATCTTTAAAGGGTTTTAGAAGGCGAATTTCCTCATTTTAAGCTCTTCCGAACACTTATTTTAGATAGGCACACATAGTAAAATACAGGAACTCATTGTGTTCCCTCTAATTGACATATAATTATTTCCCGTGGTAGGGTACACTATTACCCTGTAATATAATACCTGGTCCAACTAAAATATTATAGGCCAATATTAAGATCCGATACCGTGGCGTTTGTTAGCATTGAAAAGTGTCTTCGAATTTCCTTGTTTTAATGCACTATTTAAAATATACATAGTGTACCCCCTAATTCACCTATAATTATTTCCTGTGGTAGGGTACACTATTACCCTGCAATATAAAACCTGGTCCAATTAAAATATTATAGGTCAATATTAAGGTCCGAAATCGGGCTAACAGTGAAGAGGGACTTCGCGCTTCCTATCTTTAAAGGGTTTTAGAAGGCAAATTTCCTCATTTTAAGCTCTTCCGAACACTTATTTTAGATACGCACACATAGTAAAATACAGGAACTCATTGTGTTCCCTCTAATTGACATATAATTATTTCCCGTGGTAGGGTACACTATTACCCTGTAATATAATACCTGGTCCAACTAAAATATTATAGGTCAATATTAAGGTCTGATATCGCGCCTTGCGTTAGTTAACCATTGAAAGATGTCTTTGAATTTTTAAAGCATTTTAGAAGTCTTATTTCTTCATTTTAAGCTTCTCAGAACACTTTATTTCACATAGGCATACATAGTAAACTTTAGGGTCACGCTGTGTGCCCCCTAATTGACCTATAATTATTTCCTGTAGAAGTGTACGCTATTACACTGCAATATAATACCTGGTCCAATTAAAATATTATAGGTCATTATTAAGGTCTGAAATCGGGCTAACAGTGAAGAGGGACTTCGCGCTTCCTATCTTTAATGGGTTTTAGAAGGCGAATTTCCTAATTTTAAGCTCTTCCGAACACTTATTTTAGATACGCACACATAGTAAAATACAGGAACTCATTGTGATCCCTCTAATTGACATATAATTATTTCCCGTGGTAGGGCACACTATTACCCTGTAATATAATACCTGGTCCAACTAAAATATTATAGGTCAATATTAAGGTCTGATATCGCGCCTTGCGTTAGTTAACCATTGAAAGATGTCTTTGAATTTTTAAAGCATTTTAGAAGTCTTATTTCTTCATTTTAAGCTTCTCAGAACACTTTATTTCACATAGGCATACATAGTAAACTTTAGGGTCACGCTGTGTGCCCCCTAAATGACCTATAATTATTTCCTGTAGAAGTGTACACTATTACCCTGTAATATAATACCAGGACCAACTAAAATATTATAGGCCAATATTAAGATCCGATACCGTGGCGTTAGTTAACATTGAAAAGTGTCTTTGAATTTCCTTGTTTTAATGCACTATTTAAAATATACATAGTGTACCCCCTAATTCACCTATAATTATTTCCTGTGGTAGGGTACACTATTACCCTACAATATAATACCTGGTTCAATTAAAATATTATGGGTCAATATTAAGATCTGAAATCGATCTTTACGTTAACATTGAAAAGTGACTTCGCGCTTCCTATCTTTAAAGGGTTTTAGAAGGCGAATTTCCTCGTTTTGTGCAATAGTGAATTAAGTCATTTTTAAGGTCAGATATCGTGCCGTTTGTTAGCATTGAAAAGTGTCTTCGAATTTCCTTGTTATAATGCACTATTTAAAATATACATAGTGTACCCCCTAATTCACCTATAATTATTTCCTGTGGTAGGGTACACTATTACCCTGCAATATAATACCTGGTCCAATTAAAATATTATAGGTCAATATTAAGGTCCAAAATCGGGCTAACAGTGAAGAGGGACTTCGCGCTTCCTATCTTTAAAGGGTTTTAGAACACGAATTTCCTCATTTTAAGCTCTTCCGAACACTTATTTTAGATAGGCACACATAGTAAAATACAGGAACTCATTGTGTTCCCTCTAATTGACATATAATTATTTCCCGTGGTAGGGTAAACTATTACCCTGTAATATAATACCTGGTCCAACTAAAATATTATAGGCCAATATTAAGATCCGATACCGTGGCGTTTGTTAGCATTGAAAAGTGTCTTCGAATTTCCTTGTTTTAATGCACTATTTAAAATATACATAGTGTACCCCCTAATTCACCTATAATTATTTCCTGTGGTAGGGTACACTATTACCCTGCAATATAAAACCTGGTCCAATTAAAATATTATAGGTCAATATTAAGGTCCGAAATCGGGCTAACAGTGAAGAGGGACTTCGCGCTTCCTATCTTTAAAGGGTTTTAGAAGGCGAATTTCCTCATTTTAAGCTCTTCCGAACACTTATTTTAGATACGCACACATAGTAAAATACAGGAACTCATTGTGTTCCCTCTAATTGACATATAATTATTTCCCGTATTAGGGTACACTATTACCCTGTAATATAATACCTGGACCAACTAAAATATTATAGGTCAATATTAAGGTCTGATATCGCGCCTTGCGTTAGTTAACCATTGAAAGATGTCTTTGAATTTTTAAAGCATTTTAGAAGTCTTATTTCTTCATTTTAAGCTTCTCAGAACACTTTATTTCACATAGGCATACATAGTAAACTTTAGGGTCACGCTGTGTGCCCCCTAATTGACCTATAATTATTTCCTGTAAAAGTGTACGCTATTACCCTGCAATATAATACCTGGTCCAATTAAAATATTATAGGTCATTATTAAGGTCTGAAATCGGGCTAACAGTGAAGAGGGACTTCGCGCTTCCTATCTTTAAAGGGTTTTAGAAGGCGAATTTCCTCATTTTAAGCTCTTCCGAACACTTATTTTAGATACACACACATAGTAAAATACAGGAACTCATTGTGATCCCTCTAATTGACATATAATTATTTCCCGTGGTAGGGCACACTATTACCCTGTAATATAATACCTGGTCCAACTAAAATATTATAGGTCAATATTAAGGTCTGATATCGCGCCTTGCGTTAGTTAACCATTGAAAGATTTCTTTGAATTTTTAAAGCATTTTAGAAGTCTTATTTCTTCATTTTAAGCTTCTCAGAACACTTTATTTCACATAGGCATACGTAGTAAACTTTAGGGTCACGCTGTGTGCCCCCTAATTGACCTATAATTATTTCCTGTAGAAGTGTACACTATTACCCTGCAATATAATACCTGGACCAACTAAAATATTATAGGCCAATATTAAGATCCGATACCGTGGCGTTAGTTAACATTGAAAAGTGTCTTTGAATTTCCTTGTTTTAATGCACTATTTAAAATATACATAGTGTACCCCCTAATTCACCTATAATTATTTCCTGTGGTAGGGTACACTATTACCCTACAATATAATACCTGGTCCAATTAAAATATTATGGATCAATATTAAGATCTGAAATCGATCTTTACGTTAACATTGAAAAGTGACTTCGCGATTCCTATCTTTAAAGGGTTTTAGAAGGCGAATTTCCTCGTTTTGTGCAATAGTGAATTAAGTCATTTTTAAGGTCAGATATCGTGCCGTTTGTTAGCATTGAAAAGTGTCTTCGAATTTCCTTGTTATAATGCACTATTTAAAATATACATAGTGTACCCCCTAATTCACCTATAATTATTTCCTGTGGTAGGGTACACTATTACCCTGCAATATAATACCTGGTCCAATTAAAATATTATAGGTCAATATTAAGGTCCAAAATCGGGCTAACAGTGAAGAGGGACTTCGCGCTTCCTATCTTTAAAGGGTTTTAGAAGGCGAATTTCCTCATTTTAAGCTCTTCCGAACACTTATTTTAGATAGGCACACATAGTAAAATACAGGAACTCATTGTGTTCCCTCTAATTGACATATAATTATTTCCCGTGGTAGGGTACACTATTACCCTGTAATATAATACCTGGTCCAACTAAAATATTATAGGCCAATATTAAGATCCGATACCGTGGCGTTTGTTAGCATTGAAAAGTGTCTTCGAATTTCCTTGTTTTAATGCACTATTTAAAATATACATAGTGTACCCCCTAATTCACCTATAATTATTTCCTGTGGTAGGGTACACTATTGCCCTGCAATATAAAACCTGGTCCAACTAAAATATTATAGGTCAATATTAAGGTCTGATATCGCGCCTTGCGTTAGTTAACCATTGAAAGATGTCTTTGAATTTTTAAAACATTTTAGAAGTCTTATTTCTTCATTTTAAGCTTCTCAGAACACTTTATTTCACATAGGCATACATAGTAAACTTTAGGGTCACTCTGTGTGCCCCCTAATTGACCTATAATTATTTCCTGTAGAAGTGTACACTATTACCCTGTAATATAATAGAAGTGTACACTATTACCCTGTAATATAATACCTGGACCAACTAAAATATTATAGGCCAATATTAAGATCCGATACCGTGGCGTTAGTTAACATTGAAAAATGTCTTTGATTTTCCTAGTTTTAATGCGCTATTTAAAATATACGTATTTTCCCCCCTAATTCACCTATAATTATTTCCTGTGGTAGGGTACACTATTACCCTACAATATAATACCTGGTCCAATTAAAATATTATAGATCAATATTAAGGTCCGAAATCGGGCTAACAGTGAAGAGGGACTTCGCGCTTCCTATCTTTAAAGGGTTTTAGAAGGCGAATTTCCTCATTTTAAGCTCTTCCGAACACTTATTTTAGATACGCACACATAGTAAAATACAGGAACTCATTGTGTTCCCTCTAATTGACATATAATTATTTCCCGTGGTAGGGTACACTATTACCCTGTAATATAATACCTGGTCCAACTAAAATATTATAGGCCAAAATTAAGATCCGATACCGTGGCGTTAGTTAACCATTGAAAGATGTCTTTGAATTTTTAAAGCATTTTAGAAGTCTTATTTCTTCATTTTAAGCTTCTCAGAACACTTTATTTCACATAGGCATACATAGTAAACTTTAGGGTCACGCTGTGTGCGCCCTAATTGACCTTTAATTATTTCCTGTAGAAGTGTACACTATTACCCTGCAATATATTACCTGGACCAACTAAAATATTATAGGCCAATATTAAGAACCGATACCGTGGCGTTAGTTAACATTGAAAAGTGTCTTTGAATTTCCTTGTTTTAATGCACTATTTAAAATATACATAGTGTACCCCCTAATTCACCTATAATTATTTCCTGTGGTAGGGTACACTATTACCCTACAATATAATACCTGGTCCAATTAAAATATTATGGATCAATATTAAGATCTGAAATCGATCTTTACGTTAACATTGAAAAGTGACTTCGCGATTCCTATCTTTAAAGGGTTTTAGAAGGCGAATTTCCTCGTTTTGTGCAATAGTGAATTAAGTCATTTTTAAGGTCAGATATCGTGCCGTTTGTTAGCATTGAAAAGTGTCTTCGAATTTCCTTGTTATAATGCACTATTTAAAATATACATAGTGTACCCCCTAATTCACCTATAATTATTTCCTGTGGTAGGGTACACTATTACCCTGCAATATAATACCTGGTCCAATTAAAATATTATAGGTCAATATTAAGGTCCAAAATCGGGCTAACAGTGAAGAGGGACTTCGCGCTTCCTATCTTTAAAGGGTTTTAGAAGGCGAATTTCCTCATTTTAAGCTCTCCCGAACACTTATTTTAGATAGGCACACATAGTAAAATACAGGAACTCATTGTGTTCCCTCTAATTGACATATAATTACTTCCCGTGGTGGGGTACACTATTACCCTGTAATATAATACCTGGTCCAACTAAAATATTATAGGCCAATATTAAGATCCGATACCGTGGCGTTTGTTAGCATTGAAAAGTGTCTTCGAATTTCCTTGTTTTAATGCACTATTTAAAATATACATAGTGTACCCCCTAATTCACCTATAATTATTTCCTGTGGTAGGGTACACTATTACCCTGCAATATAAAACCTGGTCCAATTAAAATATTATAGGTCAATATTAAGGTCCGAAATCGGGCTAACAGTGAAGAGGGACTTCGCGCTTCCTATCTTTAAAGGGTTTTAGAAGGCGAATTTCCTCATTTTAAGCTCTTCCGAACACTTATTTTAGATACGCACACATAGTAAAATACAGGAACTCATTGTGTTCCCTCTAATTGACATATAATTATTTCCCGTAGTAGGGTACACTATTACCCTGTAATAAAATACCTGGTCCAACTAAAATATTATAGGTCAATATTAAGGTCTGATATCGCGCCTTGCGTTAGTTAACCATTGAAAGATGTCTTTGAATTTTTAAAGCATTTTAGAAGTCTTATTTCTTCATTTTAAGCTTCTCAGAACACTTTATTTCACATAGGCATACGTAGTAAACTTTAGGGTCACGCTGTGTGCCCCCTAATTGACCTATAATTATTTCCTGTAGAAGTGTACACTATTACCCTGCAATATAATACCTGGACCAACTAAAATATTATAGGCCAATATTAAGATCCGATACCGTGGCGTTAGTTAACATTGAAAAGTGTCTTTGAATTTCCTTGTTTTAATGCACTATTTAAAATATACATAGTGTACCCCCTAATTCACCTATAATTATTTCCTGTGGTAGGGTACACTATTACCCTACAATATAATACCTGGTCCAATTAAAATATTATGGATCAATATTAAGATCTGAAATCGATCTTTACGTTAACATTGAAAAGTGACTTCGCGATTCCTATCTTTAAAGGGTTTTAGAAAGCGAATTTCCTCGTTTTGTGCAATAGTGAATTAAGTCATTTTTAAGGTCAGATATCGTGCCGTTTGTTAGCATTGAAAAGTGTCTTCGAATTTCCTTGTTTTAATGCACTATTTAAAATATACATAGTGTACCCCCTAATTCACCTATAATTATTTCCTGTGGTAGGGTACACTATTACCCTGCAATATAATACCTGGTCCAATTAAAATATTATAGGTCAATATTAAGGTCTGATATCGCGCCTTGCGTTAGTTAACCATTGAAAGATTTCTTTGAATTTTTAAAGCATTTTAGAAGTCTTATTTCTTCATTTTAAGCTTCTCAGAACACTTTATTTCACATAGGCATACGTAGTAAACTTTAGGGTCACGCTGTGTGCCCCCTAATTGACCTATAATTATTTCCTGTAGAAGTGTACACTATTACCCTGCAATATAATACCTGGACCAACTAAAATATTATAGGCCAATATTAAGATCCGATACCGTGGCGTTAGTTAACATTGAAAAGTGTCTTTGAATTTCCTTGTTTTAATGCACTATTTAAAATATACATAGTGTACCCCCTAATTCACCTATAATTATTTCCTGTGGTAGGGTACACTATTACCCTGCAATATAATACTTGGTCCAATTAAAATATTATAGGTCAATATTAAGGTCCAAAATCGGGCTAACAGTGAAGAGGGACTTCGCGCTTCCTATCTTTAAAGGGTTTTAGAAGGCGAATTTCCTCATTTTAAGCTCTTCCGAACACTTATTTTAGATAGGCACACATAGTAAAATACAGGAACTCATTGTGTTCCCTCTAATTGACATATAATTATTTCCCGTGGTAGGGTACACTATTACCCTGTAATATAATACCTGGTCCAACTAAAATATTATAGGCCAATATTAAGATCTGATACCGTGGCGTTTGTTAGCATTGAAAAGTGTCTTCGAATTTCCTTGTTTTAATGCACTATTTAAAATATACATAGTGTACCCCCTAATTCACCTATAATTATTTCCTGTGGTAGGGTACACTATTGCCCTGCAATATAAAACCTGGTCCAACTAAAATATTATAGGTCAATATTAAGGTCTGATATCGCGAGTTGCGTTAGTTAACCATTGAAAGATGTCTTTGAATTTTTAAAACATTTTAGAAGTCTTATTTCTTCATTTTAAGCTTCTCAGAACACTTTATTTCACATAGGCATACATAGTAAACTTTAGGGTCACTCTGTGTGCCCCCTAATTGACCTATAATTATTTCCTGTAGAAGTGTACACTATTACCCTGTAATATAATAGAAGTGTACACTATTACCCTGTAATATAATACCTGGACCAACTAAAATATTATAGGCCTATATTAAGATCCGATACCGTGGCGTTAGTTAACATTGAAAAATGTCTTTGATTTTCCTAGTTTTAATGCGCTATTTAAAATATACATATTTTCCCCCCTAATTCACCTATAATTATTTCCTGTGGTAGGGTACACTATTACCCTACAATATAATACCTGGTCCAATTAAAATATTATAGATCAATATTAAGGTCCGAAATCGGGCTAACAGTGAAGAGGGACTTCGCGCTTCCTATCTTTAAAGGGTTTTAGAAGGCGAATTTCCTCATTTTAAGCTCTTCCGAACACTTATTTTAGATACGCACACATAGTAAAATACAGGAACTCATTGTGTTCCCTCTAATTGACATATAATTATTTCCCGTGGTAGGGTACACTATTACCCTGTAATATAATACCTGGTCCAACTAAAATATTATAGGCCAATATTAAGATCCGATACCGTGGCGTTTGTTAGCATTGAAAAGTGTCTTCGAATTTCCTTGTTTTAATGCACTATTTAAAATATACATAGTGTACCCCCTAATTCACCTATAATTATTTCCTGTGGTAGGGTACACTATTACCCTGCAATATAAAACCTGGTCCAATTAAAATATTATAGGTCAATATTAAGGTCCGAAATCGGGCTAACAGTGAAGAGGGACTTCGCGCTTCCTATCTTTAAAGGGTTTTAGAAGGCGAATTTCCTCATTTTAAGCTCTTCCGAACACTTATTTTAGATACGCACACATAGTAAAATACAGGAACTCATTGTGTTCCCTCTAATTGACATATAATTATTTCCCGTATTAGGGTACACTATTACCCTGTAATATAATACCTGGACCAACTAAAATATTATAGGTCAATATTAAGGTCTGATATCGCGCCTTGCGTTAGTTAACCATTGAAAGATGTCTTTGAATTTTTAAAGCATTTTAGAAGTCTTATTTCTTCATTTTAAGCTTCTCAGAACACTTTATTTCACATAGGCATACATAGTAAACTTTAGGGTCACGCTGTGTGCCCCCTAATTGACCTATAATTATTTCCTGTAAAAGTGTACGCTATTACCCTGCAATATAATACCTGGTCCAATTAAAATATTATAGGTCATTATTAAGGTCTGAAATCGGGCTAACAGTGAAGAGGGACTTCGCGCTTCCTATCTTTAAAGGGTTTTAGAAGGCGAATTTCCTCATTTTAAGCTCTTCCGAACACTTATTTTAGATACACACACATAGTAAAATACAGGAACTCATTGTGATCCCTCTAATTGACATATAATTATTTCCCGTGGTAGGGCACACTATTACCCTGTAATATAATACCTGGTCCAACTAAAATATTATAGGTCAATATTAAGGTCTGATATCGCGCCTTGCGTTAGTTAACCATTGAAAGATTTCTTTGAATTTTTAAAGCATTTTAGAAGTCTTATTTCTTCATTTTAAGCTTCTCAGAACACTTTATTTCACATAGGCATACGTAGTAAACTTTAGGGTCACGCTGTGTGCCCCCTAATTGACCTATAATTATTTCCTGTAGAAGTGTACACTATTACCCTGCAATATAATACCTGGACCAACTAAAATATTATAGGCCAATATTAAGATCCGATACCGTGGCGTTAGTTAACATTGAAAAGTGTCTTTGAATTTCCTTGTTTTAATGCACTATTTAAAATATACATAGTGTACCCCCTAATTCACCTATAATTATTTCCTGTGGTAGGGTACACTATTACCCTACAATATAATACCTGGTCCAATTAAAATATTATGGATCAATATTAAGATCTGAAATCGATCTTTACGTTAACATTGAAAAGTGACTTCGCGATTCCTATCTTTAAAGGGTTTTAGAAGGCGAATTTCCTCGTTTTGTGCAATAGTGAATTAAGTCATTTTTAAGGTCAGATATCGTGCCGTTTGTTAGCATTGAAAAGTGTCTTCGAATTTCCTTGTTATAATGCACTATTTAAAATATACATAGTGTACCCCCTAATTCACCTATAATTATTTCCTGTGGTAGGGTACACTATTACCCTGCAATATAATACCTGGTCCAATTAAAATATTATAGGTCAATATTAAGGTCCAAAATCGGGCTAACAGTGAAGAGGGACTTCGCGCTTCCTATCTTTAAAGGGTTTTAGAAGGCGAATTTCCTCATTTTAAGCTCTTCCGAACACTTATTTTAGATAGGCACACATAGTAAAATACAGGAACTCATTGTGTTCCCTCTAATTGACATATAATTATTTCCCGTGGTAGGGTACACTATTACCCTGTAATATAATACCTGGTCCAACTAAAATATTATAGGCCAATATTAAGATCCGATACCGTGGCGTTTGTTAGCGTTGAAAAGTGTCTTCGAATTTCCTTTTTTTAATGCACTATTTAAAATATACATAGTGTACCCCCTAATTCACCTATAATTATTTCCTGTGGTAGGGTACACTATTGCCCTGCAATATAAAACCTGGTCCAACTAAAATATTATAGGTCAATATTAAGGTCTGATATCGCGCCTTGCGTTAGTTAACCATTGAAAGATGTCTTTGAATTTTTAAAACATTTTAGAAGTCTTATTTCTTCATTTTAAGCTTCTCAGAACACTTTATTTCACATAGGCATACATAGTAAACTTTAGGGTCACTCTGTGTGCCCCCTAATTGACCTATAATTATTTCCTGTAGAAGTGTACACTATTACCCTGTAATATAATAGAAGTGTACACTATTACCCTGTAATATAATACCTGGACCAACTAAAATATTATAGGCCAATATTAAGATCCGATACCGTGGCGTTAGTTAACATTGAAAAATGTCTTTGATTTTCCTAGTTTTAATGCGCTATTTAAAATATACGTATTTTCCCCCCTAATTCACCTATAATTATTTCCTGTGGTAGGGTACACTATTACCCTACAATATAATACCTGGTCCAATTAAAATATTATAGATCAATATTAAGGTCCGAAATCGGGCTAACAGTGAAGAGGGACTTCGCGCTTCCTATCTTTAAAGGGTTTTAGAAGGCGAATTTCCTCATTTTAAGCTCTTCCGAACACTTATTTTAGATACGCACACATAGTAAAATACAGGAACTCATTGTGTTCCCTCTAATTGACATATAATTATTTCCCGTGGTAGGGTACACTATTACCCTGTAATATAATACCTGGTCCAACTAAAATATTATAGGCCAAAATTAAGATCCGATACCGTGGCGTTAGTTAACCATTGAAAGATGTCTTTGAATTTTTAAAGCATTTTAGAAGTCTTATTTCTTCATTTTAAGCTTCTCAGAACACTTTATTGCACATAGGCATACATAGTAAACTTTAGGGTCACGCTGTGTGCGCCCTAATTGACCTTTAATTATTTCCTGTAGAAGTGTACACTATTACCCTGCAATATATTACCTGGACCAACTAAAATATTATAGGCCAATATTAAGAACCGATACCGTGGCGTTAGTTAACATTGAAAAGTGTCTTTGAATTTCCTTGTTTTAATGCACTATTTAAAATATACATAGTGTACCCCCTAATTCACCTATAATTATTTCCTGTGGTAGGGTACACTATTACCCTACAATATAATACCTGGTCCAATTAAAATATTATGGATCAATATTAAGATCTGAAATCGATCTTTACGTTAACATTGAAAAGTGACTTCGCGATTCCTATCTTTAAAGGGTTTTAGAAGGCGAATTTCCTCGTTTTGTGCAATAGTGAATTAAGTCATTTTTAAGGTCAGATATCGTGCCGTTTGTTAGCATTGAAAAGTGTCTTCGAATTTCCTTGTTATAATGCACTATTTAAAATATACATAGTGTACCCCCTAATTCACCTATAATTATTTCCTGTGGTAGGGTACACTATTACCCTGCAATATAATACCTGGTCCAATTAAAATATTATAGGTCAATATTAAGGTCCAAAATCGGGCTAACAGTGAAGAGGGACTTCGCGCTTCCTATCTTTAAAGGGTTTTAGAAGGCGAATTTCCTCATTTTAAGCTCTCCCGAACACTTATTTTAGATAGGCACACATAGTAAAATACAGGAACTCATTGTGTTCCCTCTAATTGACATATAATTACTTCCCGTGGTAGGGTACACTATTACCCTGTAATATAATACCTGGTCCAACTAAAATATTATAGGCCAATATTAAGATCCGATACCGTGGCGTTTGTTAGCATTGAAAAGTGTCTTCGAATTTCCTTGTTTTAATGCACTATTTAAAATATACATAGTGTACCCCCTAATTCACCTATAATTATTTCCTGTGGTAGGGTACACTATTACCCTGCAATATAAAACCTGGTCCAATTAAAATATTATAGGTCAATATTAAGGTCCGAAATCGGGCTAACAGTGAAGAGGGACTTCGCGCTTCCTATCTTTAAAGGGTTTTAGAAGGCGAATTTCCTCATTTTAAGCTCTTCCGAACACTTATTTTAGATACGCACACATAGTAAAATACAGGAACTCATTGTGTTCCCTCTAATTGACATATAATTATTTCCCGTAGTAGGGTACACTATTACCCTGTAATAAAATACCTGGTCCAACTAAAATATTATAGGTCAATATTAAGGTCTGATATCGCGCCTTGCGTTAGTTAACCATTGAAAGATGTCTTTGAATTTTTAAAGCATTTTAGAAGTCTTATTTCTTCATTTTAAGCTTCTCAGAACACTTTATTTCACATAGGCATACGTAGTAAACTTTAGGGTCACGCTGTGTGCCCCCTAATTGACCTATAATTATTTCCTGTAGAAGTGTACACTATTACCCTGCAATATAATACCTGGACCAACTAAAATATTATAGGCCAATATTAAGATCCGATACCGTGGCGTTAGTTAACATTGAAAAGTGTCTTTGAATTTCCTTGTTTTAATGCACTATTTAAAATATACATAGTGTACCCCCTAATTCACCTATAATTATTTCCTGTGGTAGGGTACACTATTACCCTACAATATAATACCTGGTCCAATTAAAATATTATGGATCAATATTAAGATCTGAAATCGATCTTTACGTTAACATTGAAAAGTGACTTCGCGATTCCTATCTTTAAAGGGTTTTAGAAGGCGAATTTCCTCGTTTTGTGCAATAGTGAATTAAGTCATTTTTAAGGTCAGATATCGTGCCGTTTGTTAGCATTGAAAAGTGTCTTCGAATTTCCTTGTTTTAATGCACTATTTAAAATATACATAGTGTACCCCCTAATTCACCTATAATTATTTCCTGTGGTAGGGTACACTATTACCCTGCAATATAATACCTGGTCCAATTAAAATATTATAGGTCAATATTAAGGTCTGATATCGCGCCTTGCGTTAGTTAACCATAGAAAGATTTCTTTGAATTTTTAAAGCATTTTAGAAGTCTTATTTCTTCATTTTAAGCTTCTCAGAACACTTTATTTCACATAGGCATACGTAGTAAACTTTAGGGTCACGCTGTGTGCCCCCTAATTGACCTATAATTATTTCCTGTAGAAGTGTACACTATTACCCTGCAATATAATACCTGGACCAACTAAAATATTATAGGCCAATATTAAGATCCGATACCGTGGCGTTAGTTAACATTGAAAAGTGTCTTTGAATTTCCTTGTTTTAATGCACTATTTAAAATATACATAGTGTACCCCCTAATTCACCTATAATTATTTCCTGTGGTAGGGTACACTATTACCCTACAATATAATACCTGGTCCAATTAAAATATTATGGATCAATATTAAGATCTGAAATCGATCTTTACGTTAACATTGAAAAGTGACTTCGCGATTCCTATCTTTAAAGGGTTTTAGAAGGCGAATTTCCTCGTTTTGTGCAATAGTGAATTAAGTCATTTTTAAGGTCAGATATCGTGCCGTTTGTTAGCATTGAAAAGTGTCTTCGAATTTCCTTGTTATAATGCACTATTTAAAATATACATAGTGTACCCCCTAATTCACCTATAATTATTTCCTGCGGTAGGGTACACTATTACCCTGCAATATAATACTTGGTCCAATTAAAATATTATAGGTCAATATTAAGGTCCAAAATCGGGCTAACAGTGAAGAGGGACTTCGCGCTTCCTATCTTTAAAGGGTTTTAGAAGGCGAATTTCCTCATTTTAAGCTCTTCCGAACACTTATTTTAGATAGGCACACATAGTAAAATACAGGAACTCATTGTGTTCCCTCTAATTGACATATAATTATTTCCCGTGGTAGGGTACACTATTACCCTGTAATATAATACCTGGTCCAACTAAAATATTATAGGCCAATATTAAGATCTGATACCGTGGCGTTTGTTAGCATTGAAAAGTGTCTTCGAATTTCCTTGTTTTAATGCACTATTTAAAATATACATAGTGTACCCCCTAATTCACCTATAATTATTTCCTGTGGTAGGGTACACTATTGCCCTGCAATATAAAACCTGGTCCAACTAAAATATTATAGGTCAATATTAAGGTCTGATATCGCGAGTTGCGTTAGTTAACCATTGAAAGATGTCTTTGAATTTTTAAAACATTTTAGAAGTCTTATTTCTTCATTTTAAGCTTCTCAGAACACTTTATTTCACATAGGCATACATAGTAAACTTTAGGGTCACTCTGTGTGCCCCCTAATTGACCTATAATTATTTCCTGTAGAAGTGTACACTATTACCCTGTAATATAATAGAAGTGTACACTATTACCCTGTAATATAATACCTGGACCAACTAAAATATTATAGGCCTATATTAAGATCCGATACCGTGGCGTTAGTTAACATTGAAAAATGTCTTTGATTTTCCTAGTTTTAATGCGCTATTTAAAATATACATATTTTCCCCCCTAATTCACCTATAATTATTTCCTGTGGTAGGGTACACTATTACCCTACAATATAATACCTGGTCCAATTAAAATATTATAGATCAATATTAAGGTCCGAAATCGGGCTAACAGTGA
Organism: Parasteatoda tepidariorum; assembly: GCF_982258835.1. Classification (NCBI taxonomy): domain Eukaryota; kingdom Metazoa; phylum Arthropoda; class Arachnida; order Araneae; family Theridiidae; genus Parasteatoda; species Parasteatoda tepidariorum. The sequence continues at coordinate 120,528,891 of NC_141756.1, read as the reverse complement.
AGAGGGACTTCGCGCTTCCTATCTTTAAAGGGTTTTAGAAGGCGAATTTCCTCATTTTAAGCTCTTCCGAACACTTATTTTAGATACGCACACATAGTAAAATACAGGAACTCATTGTGTTCCCTCTAATTGACATATAATTATTTCCCGTGGTAGGGTACACTATTACCCTGTAATATAATACCTGGTCCAACTAAAATATTATAGGCCAAAATTAAGATCCGATACCGTGGCGTTAGTTAACCATTGAAAGATGTCTTTGAATTTTTAAAGCATTTTAGAAGTCTTATTTCTTCATTTTAAGCTTCTCAGAACACTTTATTTATCATAGGCATACATAGTAAACTTTAGGGTCACGCTGTGTGCGCCCTAATTGACCTTTAATTATTTCCTGTAGAAGTGTACACTATTACCCTGCAATATAATACCTGGACCAACTAAAATATTATAGGCCAATATTAAGATCCGATACCGTGGCGTTAGTTAACATTGAAAAGTGTCTTTGAATTTCCTTGTTTTAATGCACTATTTAAAATATACATAGTGTACCCCCTAATTCACCTATAATTATTTCCTGTGGTAGGGTACACTATTACCCTACAATATAATACCTGGTCCAATTAAAATATTATGGATCAATATTAAGATCTGAAATCGATCTTTACGTTAACATTGAAAAGTGACTTCGCGATTCCTATCTTTAAAGGGTTTTAGAAGGCGAATTTCCTCGTTTTGTGCAATAGTGAATTAAGTCATTTTTAAGGTCAGATATCGTGCCGTTTGTTAGCATTGAAAAGTGTCTTCGAATTTCCTTGTTATAATGCACTATTTAAAATATACATAGTGTACCCCCTAATTCACCTATAATTATTTCCTGTGGTAGGGTACACTATTACCCTGCAATATAAAACCTGGTCCAATTAAAATATTATAGGTCAATATTAAGGTCCGAAGTCGGGCTAACAGTGAAGAGGGACTTCGCGCTTCCTATCTTTAAAGGGTTTTAGAAGGCGAATTTCCTCATTTTAAGCTCTTCCGAACACTTATTTTAGATACGCACACATAGTAAAATACAGGAACTCATTGTGTTCCCTCTAATTGACATATAATTTTTTCCCGTGGTAGGGTACACTATTACCCTGTAATATAATACCTGGTACAACTAAAATATTATAGGTCAATATTAAGGTCTGATATCGCGCCTTGCGTTAGTTAACCATTGAAAGTTGTCTTTGAATTTTTAAAGCATTTTAGAAGTCTTATTTCTTCATTTTAAGCTTCTCAGAACACTTTATTTCACATAGGCATACATAGTAAACTTTAGGGTCACTCTGTGTGCCCCCTAATTGACCTATAATTATTTCCTGTAGAAGTGTACACTATTACCCTGTAATATAATAGAAGTGTACACTATTACCCTGTAATATAATACCTGGACCAACTAAAATATTATAGGCCAATATTAAGATCCGATACCGTGGCGTTAGTTAACATTGAAAAATGTCTTTGATTTTCCTAGTTTTAATGCGCTATTTAAAATATACGTATTTTCCCCCCTAATTCACCTATAATTATTTCCTGTGGTAGGGTACACTATTACCCTACAATATAATACCTGGTCCAATTAAAATATTATAGATCAATATTAAGGTCCGAAATCGGGCTAACAGTGAAGAGGGACTTCGCGCTTCCTATCTTTAAAGGGTTTTAGAAGGCGAATTTCCTCATTTTAAGCTCTTCCGAACACTTATTTTAGATACGCACACATAGTAAAATACAGGAACTCATTGTGTTCCCTCTAATTGACATATAATTATTTCCCGTGGTAGGGTACACTATTACCCTGTAATATAATACCTGGTCCAACTAAAATATTATAGGCCAAAATTAAGATCCGATACCGTGGCGTTAGTTAACCATTGAAAGATGTCTTTGAATTTTTAAAGCATTTTAGAAGTCTTATTTCTTCATTTTAAGCTTCTCAGAACACTTTATTGCACATAGGCATACATAGTAAACTTTAGGGTCACGCTGTGTGCGCCCTAATTGACCTTTAATTATTTCCTGTAGAAGTGTACACTATTACCCTGCAATATATTACCTGGACCAACTAAAATATTATAGGCCAATATTAAGAACCGATACCGTGGCGTTAGTTAACATTGAAAAGTGTCTTTGAATTTCCTTGTTTTAATGCACTATTTAAAATATACATAGTGTACCCCCTAATTCACCTATAATTATTTCCTGTGGTAGGGTACACTATTACCCTACAATATAATACCTGGTCCAATTAAAATATTATGGATCAATATTAAGATCTGAAATCGATCTTTACGTTAACATTGAAAAGTGACTTCGCGATTCCTATCTTTAAAGGGTTTTAGAAGGCGAATTTCCTCGTTTTGTGCAATAGTGAATTAAGTCATTTTTAAGGTCAGATATCGTGCCGTTTGTTAGCATTGAAAAGTGTCTTCGAATTTCCTTGTTATAATGCACTATTTAAAATATACATAGTGTACCCCCTAATTCACCTATAATTATTTCCTGTGGTAGGGTACACTATTACCCTGCAATATAATACCTGGTCCAATTAAAATATTATAGGTCAATATTAAGGTCCAAAATCGGGCTAACAGTGAAGAGGGACTTCGCGCTTCCTATCTTTAAAGGGTTTTAGAAGGCGAATTTCCTCATTTTAAGCTCTCCCGAACACTTATTTTAGATAGGCACACATAGTAAAATACAGGAACTCATTGTGTTCCCTCTAATTGACATATAATTACTTCCCGTGGTAGGGTACACTATTACCCTGTAATATAATACCTGGTCCAACTAAAATATTATAGGCCAATATTAAGATCCGATACCGTGGCGTTTGTTAGCATTGAAAAGTGTCTTCGAATTTCCTTGTTTTAATGCACTATTTAAAATATACATAGTGTACCCCCTAATTCACCTATAATTATTTCCTGTGGTAGGGTACACTATTACCCTGCAATATAAAACCTGGTCCAATTAAAATATTATAGGTCAATATTAAGGTCCGAAATCGGGCTAACAGTGAAGAGGGACTTCGCGCTTCCTATCTTTAAAGGGTTTTAGAAGGCGAATTTCCTCATTTTAAGCTCTTCCGAACACTTATTTTAGATACGCACACATAGTAAAATACAGGAACTCATTGTGTTCCCTCTAATTGACATATAATTATTTCCCGTAGTAGGGTACACTATTACCCTGTAATAAAATACCTGGTCCAACTAAAATATTATAGGTCAATATTAAGGTCTGATATCGCGCCTTGCGTTAGTTAACCATTGAAAGATGTCTTTGAATTTTTAAAGCATTTTAGAAGTCTTATTTCTTCATTTTAAGCTTCTCAGAACACTTTATTTCACATAGGCATACGTAGTAAACTTTAGGGTCACGCTGTGTGCCCCCTAATTGACCTATAATTATTTCCTGTAGAAGTGTACACTATTACCCTGCAATATAATACCTGGACCAACTAAAATATTATAGGCCAATATTAAGATCCGATACCGTGGCGTTAGTTAACATTGAAAAGTGTCTTTGAATTTCCTTGTTTTAATGCACTATTTAAAATATACATAGTGTACCCCCTAATTCACCTATAATTATTTCCTGTGGTAGGGTACACTATTACCCTACAATATAATACCTGGTCCAATTAAAATATTATGGATCAATATTAAGATCTGAAATCGATCTTTACGTTAACATTGAAAAGTGACTTCGCGATTCCTATCTTTAAAGGGTTTTAGAAGGCGAATTTCCTCGTTTTGTGCAATAGTGAATTAAGTCATTTTTAAGGTCAGATATCGTGCCGTTTGTTAGCATTGAAAAGTGTCTTCGAATTTCCTTGTTTTAATGCACTATTTAAAATATACATAGTGTACCCCCTAATTCACCTATAATTATTTCCTGTGGTAGGGTACACTATTACCCTGCAATATAATACCTGGTCCAATTAAAATATTATAGGTCAATATTAAGGTCTGATATCGCGCCTTGCGTTAGTTAACCATAGAAAGATTTCTTTGAATTTTTAAAGCATTTTAGAAGTCTTATTTCTTCATTTTAAGCTTCTCAGAACACTTTATTTCACATAGGCATACGTAGTAAACTTTAGGGTCACGCTGTGTGCCCCCTAATTGACCTATAATTATTTCCTGTAGAAGTGTACACTATTACCCTGCAATATAATACCTGGACCAACTAAAATATTATAGGCCAATATTAAGATCCGATACCGTGGCGTTAGTTAACATTGAAAAGTGTCTTTGAATTTCCTTGTTTTAATGCACTATTTAAAATATACATAGTGTACCCCCTAATTCACCTATAATTATTTCCTGTGGTAGGGTACACTATTACCCTACAATATAATACCTGGTCCAATTAAAATATTATGGATCAATATTAAGATCTGAAATCGATCTTTACGTTAACATTGAAAAGTGACTTCGCGATTCCTATCTTTAAAGGGTTTTAGAAGGCGAATTTCCTCGTTTTGTGCAATAGTGAATTAAGTCATTTTTAAGGTCAGATATCGTGCCGTTTGTTAGCATTGAAAAGTGTCTTCGAATTTCCTTGTTATAATGCACTATTTAAAATATACATAGTGTACCCCCTAATTCACCTATAATTATTTCCTGCGGTAGGGTACACTATTACCCTGCAATATAATACTTGGTCCAATTAAAATATTATAGGTCAATATTAAGGTCCAAAATCGGGCTAACAGTGAAGAGGGACTTCGCGCTTCCTATCTTTAAAGGGTTTTAGAAGGCGAATTTCCTCATTTTAAGCTCTTCCGAACACTTATTTTAGATAGGCACACATAGTAAAATACAGGAACTCATTGTGTTCCCTCTAATTGACATATAATTATTTCCCGTGGTAGGGTACACTATTACCCTGTAATATAATACCTGGTCCAACTAAAATATTATAGGCCAATATTAAGATCTGATACCGTGGCGTTTGTTAGCATTGAAAAGTGTCTTCGAATTTCCTTGTTTTAATGCACTATTTAAAATATACATAGTGTACCCCCTAATTCACCTATAATTATTTCCTGTGGTAGGGTACACTATTGCCCTGCAATATAAAACCTGGTCCAACTAAAATATTATAGGTCAATATTAAGGTCTGATATCGCGAGTTGCGTTAGTTAACCATTGAAAGATGTCTTTGAATTTTTAAAACATTTTAGAAGTCTTATTTCTTCATTTTAAGCTTCTCAGAACACTTTATTTCACATAGGCATACATAGTAAACTTTAGGGTCACTCTGTGTGCCCCCTAATTGACCTATAATTATTTCCTGTAGAAGTGTACACTATTACCCTGTAATATAATAGAAGTGTACACTATTACCCTGTAATATAATACCTGGACCAACTAAAATATTATAGGCCTATATTAAGATCCGATACCGTGGCGTTAGTTAACATTGAAAAATGTCTTTGATTTTCCTAGTTTTAATGCGCTATTTAAAATATACATATTTTCCCCCCTAATTCACCTATAATTATTTCCTGTGGTAGGGTACACTATTACCCTACAATATAATACCTGGTCCAATTAAAATATTATAGATCAATATTAAGGTCCGAAATCGGGCTAACAGTGAAGAGGGACTTCGCGCTTCCTATCTTTAAAGGGTTTTAGAAGGCGAATTTCCTCATTTTAAGCTCTTCCGAACACTTATTTTAGATACGCACACATAGTAAAATACAGGAACTCATTGTGTTCCCTCTAATTGACATATAATTATTTCCCGTGGTAGGGTACACTATTACCCTGTAATATAATACCTGGTCCAACTAAAATATTATAGGCCAAAATTAAGATCCGATACCGTGGCGTTAGTTAACCATTGAAAGATGTCTTTGAATTTTTAAAGCATTTTAGAAGTCTTATTTCTTCATTTTAAGCTTCTCAGAACACTTTATTTATCATAGGCATACATAGTAAACTTTAGGGTCACGCTGTGTGCGCCCTAATTGACCTTTAATTATTTCCTGTAGAAGTGTACACTATTACCCTGCAATATAATACCTGGACCAACTAAAATATTATAGGCCAATATTAAGATCCGATACCGTGGCGTTAGTTAACATTGAAAAGTGTCTTTGAATTTCCTTGTTTTAATGCACTATTTAAAATATACATAGTGTACCCCCTAATTCACCTATAATTATTTCCTGTGGTAGGGTACACTATTACCCTACAATATAATACCTGGTCCAATTAAAATATTATGGATCAATATTAAGATCTGAAATCGATCTTTACGTTAACATTGAAAAGTGACTTCGCGATTCCTATCTTTAAAGGGTTTTAGAAGGCGAATTTCCTCGTTTTGTGCAATAGTGAATTAAGTCATTTTTAAGGTCAGATATCGTGCCGTTTGTTAGCATTGAAAAGTGTCTTCGAATTTCCTTGTTATAATGCACTATTTAAAATATACATAGTGTACCCCCTAATTCACCTATAAT